>NC_091290.1:44727030-44849497 GCF_032444005.1 Ranitomeya imitator | reverse complement strand
GGAACAGTCCTTCATGCGCAGCTTTGTCGGAGAGCGCCGTGCACCGCTGCTGCGTGAAGACCAAATTGAAGCCGTTGTCGGGTGGATGGCAGCTAACGCCTCGGCATCGACTTCAGTTAGTGCCACATCCTCTCAGGCACAGAGCACTGGAGAGCAGCCATCTGTCTCTTCACCACCTGCCAAATTGGCCAGGCAGTCAGAGAGCCCAGGACAGGAGCCGTCTCTACTTCTGTTCTCTGAATCTCTTGGCTTGGAAACAGGGGGCCAGCCAAGCAGCATTGGAGAAATGGAAGAAGAGGCAGTGTGCAGTGATGCCCAACACCTTTTTCTCTCTGACTCTGAAGAGGCAGGTGGGCCAGTGCCTCCGGTGACCACAGCGCAGTACGCATCTGATGATGAAACTCAGGTGCCGCTTTCTCGTGCGTACTGTGCTGCTGAGACTACCCAGGAGGAGCAGTTGGTGGCAGAGGGTAGTGGAGATGATGAGGTCCTTGACCCATCGTGGCGTGAGGAACAGGAAGGTGGTGGGAGCAGCTCAGAGGAAGAGCTTCCTCTTACGGGCCAAAGAGGGAGAGGGAGGGGGAAGACTGCGGAGCCTGTAGCCTCCACTTTGGCACCCGTTAGGAGCCTGTCTCTTTCCAAAGCCAAAAAGGGCGCTCCCAAGACTTGCAGTGCCTGGTCCTTTTTTGACACAGTTGCAGATGACATTTGTTTTGTCAAATGCAAGCTGTGTCATCATAAAGTAAAAAGAGGGAAAAATGTCAGCAACCTCAATACCACAAATATGTGGAAACATGTGCGGACCAGGCACGCGGTGGAGTTACAGAAACACACTGAAGATGTAGGCCAACCAACAGCGGCAGCTACCACCTCTTCAGCTCGTGTTGCCTCTTCCTCCAGCTCACGCACAGCTGTTTGGCTTCCTCCCAGAGACCTTGTGTAATTCCACCCACAGCACCACCTTCCCAGTCATCCTCACACTCCCAGTCTACTCTACAGCCATCGGTAGTACAGGCATGGGAGAAAAGGCGGGCATTCTCGGCCAACCACCCCCCGAGCACAGGCTCTGAATGCAGGCATTGCCCAAACTGTTGTCCCTGGAAATGCTCTCGTTCAGGCTGGTGGAGACTGACAGCTTCCGTGACTTGATGGCATTGGCAGTCCCACAGTACAAGGTGCCCAGCCGCTTTTACTTCAGCAGGCAGGCTGTCCCCTGCCCTGCACAGGCATGTTGAGGCAAACATAAAACATGCGCTACTGAACGCCGTCAGTAGCAAGGTCCACCTCACCACCGATGCGTGGACCAGTCAGCATGGACAGGGGCGATATGTTTCCCTCACTGCCCATTGGGTTAATGTTGTTGAGCCAGGTACAGATCGTGCGAGTGGCGCAGGACGTGTCCTGCCCACTCCAAGGATTGCAGGAATCCAGTCTGTACGCATCGACTCCTCCTCTTACACCAGTTCCTCTGATTCCTCTCTGCAGGATCCGTCACAGTCCACCCCCACATGGACCCGTGAACGTTTACCTATGACCGACATGAGCACAGCCGTGGCCAAACGTCAGCAGGCCGTCTTGAAACTAGTTTCATTGGGGCATCGAAGCCACACAGCGCAGGAGCTCTGGAATGCCATAAAGCAGGAGAGCGATGTGTGGTTACTGCCAGCGAATCTCCAGCCAGGCATGGTAGTGTGTGACAATGGCCGAAATCTGGTGGCAGCTTTGGCCCTTGGCAACCTCACTCACATCCCATGTCTGGCACATGTGCTCAATTTGGTTGTGCAGAGTTTTCTGAGGGACTATCCGGATCTTGATGCCCTGCTGCACAAGGTCCGCCTAGAGTGTGCTCACTTGCGGCGTTCCAGCTTGGCCAGATCCCGCATTGCTGCTCTGCAGCGCCGATTCCGCCTTCCGGAACACCGCATCATATGTGACCTACCTACACCGGTGGAATTCCACGTTACATATGTTGGAGCGGTTGTGTGAGCAGCAGCAAGCAGTTATGGAGTACCAGCTGCATCAGGCGCAAAGAAGTCGCAGTCAGCGCCGATCAGACTTCACAACCACAGAGTGGGCCACTATGAAGGACGTCTGCCAGGTTTTGCGTCCTTTTGATTATTCCACGCGGATGGCAAGTGCAGATGATGCACTAGTCAGCATGACTGTCCCCCTTATCTGCCTGCTTCAGCAAACTTTGCAAGGGTTAAGGGATGATGTGGTGGAAGAGGTGGAGGATGAGGAGTCACCTTTTCCATCAGCTTCTGGAGAGTCAGCGCCACGTGGTTCCTCACAAAGGGGTACGCAGGGGCCAATTTGTGAGGAGGATGAGGAGGAGTCAATGGAGGAGGAAGAGCTCCGTCCAGAGGAGGGAGCGGACACAATTGTCCAGTGGTCAGTGTGTACAGCGAGGGTGGGGTGATGACGAGCGGGCAGAGATCATGTCTCAAGCAGGGGACAGCGTTTCTGGGCCGGTTGGCACTCTGCAGCACATGGGTGGATTTCATGCTGCAGTGCCTGAGAAACGACCGCCGCATCGACCACATTCTCAACATGCCTGATTATTGGGTGTTCACCCTCCTCGATCCCTCGCTACCGGGACAACGTCCAAAACCTCATCCCTGCGTTGACCCGGGAGCGTAAATTGCGGGAGTACCACGACACACTGGTGAATTCCATCATCTTCTCCTGTCCAACTGAGAGGAGTGCTGCTAGTGCTTTACAAAGCAGCTCAGTGCGTCGAGGCAGTGGGGGAGGCTCTGCCCAAAGAGGGAGCAGAAGCAGTGCCTCTGCCCAAGGCAAGCCCAGTATGGCACAACTCTGGCACACTTTTTGTGTGCCCGCCCCAAATGTCTACACCATCACCGGCGGCTCCAGTCAGCAGGAGGGCAACGGTTCCGTCAGATGGTGACAGACTACATGGCTTGCCCTCTTACTGTACTCCCAGACGGCTCTTCCCCGTTCAAGTTTTGGGTCTCTAAGCTGGATACATGGCCAGAGCTAAGCCAGTATGCATTGGAGGTGCTGGCTTGCCCTGCGGCTAGTGTCTTATCGGAACGTGTCTTTAGTGCCGCAGGTGGTGTACTAACAGACCGTCGCATGCGACTATCCTCCGATAACGTTGACCGGCTTACTTTCCTGAAAATGAACCAGGCCTGGATCTCGCAGGAATTTGCCACTCCTCTGCCTGATTAAGTAATTGGGTGTCATCCAGGTCTCCTGCTGTGTTCATCTTTCTACCACCTGAACTGCTATTCCTGGGCTCCAACACCGCCAGTTGCGGCTCAGAAGTGCAGGCTGCACAGTAAAAACATACGACCCAGTGTTATTGGGTTTCAGTAACGTCAGCTGATCCCCAGCTGTGTAGCCGGCAATGTGTCCTGCGACCGCCACGCTGGCACAACAACCTAAATGTAAGGGAACCTGTCCCCCCCCCCCCCCCCCCGTCGTTTGTTACTGAAAGAGCCATCTTGTGCAGCAGTAATGCTGCACAAGGAAAAGGTAGCTCTTTTTTTTTAGCTCTTTGCACACGCAGAACTTAACACTTATAAAATGTGTTCACTGATACCGTTATACCGTCCCGGAGCTGGGACTTTCCTTCGTAATGTGACGCAGCACAGCCGTCATTCCTACCCCCTTGGTGCCATGCGCTGCCTCCTCAGCGTTGTTTTAAGCTGTCACGGAGCCTGCGCTGTTCTGTTATCCCTTGGGCATGCCCTATTTGCGCTGCCTGTCTTCTGACATAATTTGGTGTCAGGCTGGCTGCGCCTGTGCGGCCGCGGTGCCCGAGATCCCGCCTCGCAGTGTCTTCTGATTGAGTCACACTGCGGCCTGGGATCCATGGGCATGCGCAGTGCATATCTTCCCCTCGGGCTCTCGCTCATTTCCCTCCGCCTTCTTTAGACTGTGCGCCGTCAGCTGATCCCTAGCATGCCACGGCCGTGACACCGCACAGTCTGAAGAAGAGGGAAGGAGGGGAGTGAGAGTCGAGGTTATGCACTGTGCATGCCCATGGTTCCAAGGCCCGCAGTGGGATTACGTTAGATGAGACTGCGAGGTGGGATCTGGAGCAGCGTGGACGCACAGGCACTGACAGCCTGACACCAAATTATGTCAGAAGACAGGCAGCGCTAATTGGGCATGGCCAAGGGCTAACAGAACAGCGCAGGCTCCGTGGCAGCTTAAAACAACGCTGAGGAGGCAGCGCACGGCATCAAGGGGATAGGAATGACAGCTGTGCTGTGTCCCATTACGAAGGAAATTCGCACCTCCGGAACGGTTTAACGGTATAAAGGACACATTTTTAGTGTTTACTTCGGTGTTTGCAAGAGCATAATTAAAAGAGCAACCTTTTCCTTTTGCATCCTTAGTGCTGCACAACATGGCTCTTTCAGCTACAAACGTCTTGGGGGGGGGGGGTTAAAGGTTTCCTTTCAACTTGCTCCAATCAGGCTTCGGCCTACACTCTGTTCCTCTGCTCCTCCTGCTGTCCTGGGCTCTAACACCGCCAGTTGGTGCCTGGAAGTGCTGTGTGCACAGTCAACAGTCGCTCCTCTGTTATTGGGGTTCAGTAACGTCAGCTGATCCCCAGCTGTGTGTGCGGCAATACCTCCAATCTGCTCCTCCTGCTGTCCCTGGGCTCTAACACCGCCAGTTGGTGCCTGGAAGTGCTGTGTGCACAGTCAACAGTCGCTCCTCTGTTATTGGGGTTCAGTAACGTCAGCTGATCCCCAGCTGTGTATCCGGCAACGTGTCATGCGACCGCCACGCTGGCACAACTAAAATGTAAGGGGACCTGTCCCCCCCCCCCCCTAGGCGTTTGTTACTGAAAGAGCCACCATGTGCAGCACTAATACTGCACAAGGGAAAGGTCGCTCTTGAAATTATGCTCCTTGCAAACGCTGAACTACACACTCATGTAATGTGTCCCCTCACACCGTCCAACCGTCCCGGAGGTGGGACTTTCCTTTGTAATGTGACACAGCACAGCCGTCATTGCTACCCCCTTGGCACCGTGCGCTGCCTCCTTAGCGTTGTTTGATTCCGTCATGGACCCTGCGCTGTTATGTTATCCCTTGGCCATGCACAGTTTGCGCTGCCCGTCCTCTGACATCATTTGTTGTCGTCCTGGCTGCGCCTGTGCGTCCACGCTGCCCGAAATCACACCTCGCAGTGTCGTCTAATGTGATCCCACAGTGGGCCTGGTATCCATGGCCATGCGCAGTGCATATACTAGCCTCTCACTCCCCTTCTTCACGCTTCTTCAGACTAGGCGGCGTCAGCTGATCCCTAATAGCATGCCACGGCCGTGACGCCCGCACACGTCTGAAGAAGCAGGAAGGAGGTGAGTGAGAGGCGATGATATGCACTGCGCATGCCCATGGATCCCTGGCCCGCAGTGGGACTACATTAGATGACACTGCAAGGTTGGATCTCGGGCAGCTTGGACGCACAGGCACTGCCAGCCTGACACCTACATGATGTCAGAAGACGGGCACCGCTAACTGTGCATGGCCAAGGGATAACATTACAGTGCGGGCTCCGTGACAGAACCAAACAACGTTGAGGAGGTGGTGCCCGGCACCAAGGGGGTTGGAATGACGGCTGTGCTGTGTCACATTACAAAGGAAAGTCCCACTTCCGGGATGGTTTGACGGTGTGAGGGGACACATTATATGAGTGTGTACTCAGCGTTTGCAAGGAGCATAATTTTCGGAGCCACCATTTTCCATGTGCAGTATTACTGCTGTACAAGATGGCTCTTCAGCAACAAATGCCTGGGGGGGGGGGGGGTTAAAGGTTCCCTTTCAACTTGCTCCACTGCAGGCTTCGGCCTACACTCTGCTCCTCTTTGATTCCCTGGGTTTCAACACTGTCAGTTGCCACCTGGAAGTGTTGTCTACACAGAAAAAAACACTAGGTGATGTGTCAGTGGGGTTCAGCACCGCCAGCTGTTCCCCTGCTGTGTAGTCGGCAACGTGTCCAGCACAAGCCACGCTGGCACAACAGAACAAAAGCTGCCACCAGTGCAGGCTTCGGCCTACACTCTGCTCCTCTCCTCCTCCTGCTGACCCTGGGCTCAAACACCGCTAGTTTTTGCCGGAAGTGCTAGCTGCACAGAGAAAAACACCAGCCAATGTGTTAGTGGGGTTCAGCAACGCCAGCTGTTCCCTGCTGTGTAGCCGGCAACGTGACCTGCAAACGCATGCAGGCACAGGAACTGAAATTAAAAGGGAACCTGGCCCCACCCCCCCAGGTGTTTCTATGTATAACAGCCACCTAGTACAGCAGTACTGCTGCATTTGTACAAGGTGGCTGACTTTTTCTCCTTGCCCACGTGGAACTCACACGTACAAAATGTGTCTCATTGAGACCATTCCACTGTCCCTGAGGTGTGACTTTCCTTTGTAATGATACGCAGCACCCCCCTTGGTAGCGTTTCCCGTCTTTTGTCATCATGGTTAGCTGGCTGCGCCTGTGCATCCGCCCTGCTAGAAACAACGCCCCTCGTTGTCATATTTATTTTGTCAGCGAGGGTGTGGTTTATGGGCACGAGCAGTGCATATGTTCGCCTGTCTTAACTCATCTCCTTCCGCCTTCTTCAGACTGTGCGGCCTCCTGGCCGTGGTAGGCGATAAGGGATCAGCTGAGGCCGCCCAGTCTGGAGCAGGTGTAAGGACATGTGTAAGCGGCAAACCTATTTACTGCACAAGGCCACGAATCCCAGCCACGCAGTGTGATTTTTTGAAAACACACTGTGGGTCTGGGATTCATGTCCATCGCTAACCGCAACGGCCGACATGAAATGAGGTCAGAAGACAGGAAGCGCTCACAGCGCATGGCCAAGGGATCACAATAGCGCAGACTCCTGTACAGCAAATAACAACGCTCAGGAATCTGCGCCCAGTACCTAGGTGCAAATTTTGACACCTGTGCTGCGTCTCGTTAAAAAGACAAGTCACGCCTCCACAACTGTTTGACAGTATAATGGGCTAAATAGTGTACGTGTTTTAGTCAGCGTGTGCAAGGAGCAAAACAAATAGAGCAACCTTTTACTTGTGCAGCATTAATGCTGCACAAGGTGTGGCTCTTGTACCTTGCAACACCTGAGGGGGGGGTTAAAGGTAACCTTTGAAATTGGTTCAACTAGGCTTCGGCCTACACTCTGCTCCTCTACTCCTCCTGCTGACCCTGGGCTCAAACACCGCTAGTTTTTGCCCGGAAATGCTAGCTGCACAGAGAAAAACACCAGCCAATGTGTTAGTGGGGTTCAGCACCGCCAGCTGTTCCCCTGCTGTGTAGTCGGCAACGTGTCCAGCACAAGCCACGCTGGCACAACCGACCAAAAGCTGCCACCAGTGCAGGCTTCGCCTACACTTTGCTCCTCTCCTCCTCCTGCTGACCCTGGGCTCAAACAACGCCAGTTTCTGCCCGACATGCTAGCTGCACAGAGAAAAAACACCAGCCAATGTGTTAGTGGGGTTCAGCACCGCCTGCTGTTCCCCCGCTGTGTAGCCGGCATCGTGTCCAGCACAAGCCACGCTGGCACAACCGACCAAAAGCTGCCACCAGTGCAGGCTTCGGCCTACACTTTGCTCCTCTCCTCCTCCTCCTGCTGACCCTGGGCTCTAACACCGCTAGTTTTTGCCCGGACATGCAATCTGCACAGAGAAAAAACACCAGTCAATGTGTCAGTGGGGTTCAGCAACGCCAGCTGTTCCCCTGCTGTGTAGCTTGCAACGTGACCTGCAAACGCCACGCAGGCACATGAACTGAAATTGAAGGGAGCCTGCCCCCCACCCACAGGTGTTTCTATGTATATCAGCCACCTTGTACAGCAGTACTGCTGCATTTGTACGAGGTGGCTGACTTTTTCTCCTTGCCCACGTGGAACTCAACACGTACAAAATGTGTCTCATTAGAGACCATTACAATGTCCCTGAGGTGTGACTTTCCTTTGTAATGACACGCAGCACCACCCTTGTTAGCGCTGCCCGTCTTTTGACATCATTGGTTAGCTGGCTGCGCCTGTGCATCTCCCCTGCTCGAAACAACGGCCCTCGGTGTCTTATTTTTTTGGACAGCGAGGGGTGTGATTGATGGGCATGTGCAGTGCATATGTTTGCCTGTGTTCACTCATCTCCTTCCGCCTTCTTCAGACTGGGTGTCCTCATGGCCGCGGCAGGCGATAAGGGATCAGATGAGGCCGCCCAGTCTGAAGCAGGTGTAAGGACATGTGTGAGCGGCAAACATATTTAGTGCACCAGGGCACGAATCCCAGCACCGCAGTGTGATTTTTTAAAAACACACTGTGGGTCTGGGATTCATGTCCATCGCTAACCGCAACGGCCGACATGAAATGAGGTCAGAAGACAGGAAGCGCTCACAGCGCATGGCCAAGGGATCACAATAGCGCAGACTCCTGTACAGCAAATAACAACGCTCAGGAATCTGCGCCCAGTACCTAGGTGCAAATTTTGACACCTGTGCTGCGTCTCGTTAAAAAGACAAGTCACGCCTCCACAACTGTTTGACAGTATAATGGGCTAAATAGTGTACGTGTTTTAGTCAGCGTGTGCAAGGAGCAAAACAAATAGAGCAACCTTTTACTTGTGCAGCATTAATGCTGCACAAGGTGTGGCTCTTGTACCTTGCAACACCTGAGGGGGGGGTTAAAGGTAACCTTTGAAATTGGTTCAACTAGGCTTCGGCCTACACTCTGCTCCTCTACTCCTCCTGCTGACCCTGGGCTCAAACACCGCTAGTTTTTGCCCGGAAATGCTAGCTGCACAGAGAAAAACACCAGCCAATGTGTTAGTGGGGTTCAGCACCGCCAGCTGTTCCCCTGCTGTGTAGTCGGCAACGTGTCCAGCACAAGCCACGCTGGCACAACCGACCAAAAGCTGCCACCAGTGCAGGCTTCGGCCTACACTTTGCTCCTCTCCTCCTCCTGCTGACCCTGGGCTCAAACAACGCCAGTTTCTGCCCGGACATGCTAGCTGCACAGAGAAAAACACCAGCCAATGTGTTAGTGGGGTTCAGCACCGCCTGCTGTTCCCCCGCTGTGTAGCCGGCATCGTGTCCAGCACAAGCCACGCTGGCACAACCGACCAAAAGCTGCCACCAGTGCAGGCTTCGGCCTACACTTTGCTCCTCTCCTCCTCCTGCTGACCCTGGGCTCAAACAACGCCAGTTTCTGCCCGGACATGCTAGCTGCACAGAGAAAAACACCAGCCAATGTGTTAGTGGGGTTCAGCAACGCCAGCTGTTCCCCTGCTGTGTAGCTTGCAACGTGACCTGCAAACGCCACGCAGGCACATGAACTGAAATTGAAGGGAGCCTGCCCCCCACCCACAGGTGTTTCTATGTATATCAGCCACCTTGTACAGCAGTACTGCTGCATTTGTACGAGGTGGCTGACTTTTTCTCCTTGCCCACGTGGAACTCAACACGTACAAAATGTGTCTCATTAGAGACCATTACAATGTCCCTGAGGTGTGACTTTCCTTTGTAATGACACGCAGCACCCCCATTGTTAGCGCTGCCCGTCTCCTGACATCATTGGTTGGCTGGCTGTGCCTGTGCGTCCCCCCTGCCCGACACAACGCCCCCCGTTGTCTCATATATTTTGACTGCGAGGGTGTGATTGATGGGCACGAGCAGTGCATATGTTCCCCTGTTTTCACTCCCCTCCTTCCGCCTTCTTCTGACTGTGCGGCCTCATGGCCGCGGCATGCGATAAGGGATCAGCTGAGGCCGCCCAGTCTGAAGCAGGTGTAAGGACATGTGTGAGCGGCGAACATATTTACTGCACAAGGCCACGAATCCCAGCACCGCAGTGTGACTTTAGGAAAAGCCACTGTGGGTCTGGGATTTATGGCCATCGTTAACCGCACCGGCCAACATGAAATGAGGTCATGAGACGGCCTGCACTAACAGGGTATTGCCAAGGGATAACACAAGAGCGCAGACTCCTGTACAGCAAATAACAACGCTCAGGAATCTGCGCCCAGTACCTAGGTGCAAATTTTGACACCTGTGCTGCGTCTCGTTAAAAAGACAAGTCACGCCTCCACAACTGTTTGACAGTATAATGGGCTAAATAGTGTACGTGTTTAATTCAGCGTGTGCAAGGAGCAAAATTAAATAGAGCAACCTTTGACTTGTGCATCATTAATGCTGTTCAAGGTGTGGCTCTTGTACCTTGCAACACCTGAGGGGGGGGTTAAAGGTAACCTTTGAAATTGGTTCAACTAGGCTTCGGCCTACACTCTGCTCCTCTACTCCTCCTGCTGACCCTGGGCTCAAACACCGCTAGTTTTTGCCCGGAAATGCTAGCTGCACAGAGAAAAACACCAGCCAATGTGTTAGTGGGGTTCAGCACCGCCAGCTGTTCCCCTGCTGTGTAGTCGGCAACGTGTCCAGCACAAGCCACGCTGGCACAACAGAACAAAAGCTGCCACCAGTGCAGGCTTCGGCCTACACTTTGCTCCTCTCCTCCTCCTGCTGACCCTGGGCTCAAACAACGCCAGTTTCTGCCCGGACATGCTAGCTGCACAGAGAAAAACACCAGCCAATGTGTTAGTGTGGTTCAGCACCGCCAGCTGTTCCCCCGCTGTGTAGCCGGCATCGTGTCCAGCACAAGCCACGCTGGCACAACCGACCAAAAGCTGCCACCAGTGCAGGCTGCGGCCTACACTTTGCTCCTCTCCTCCTCCTCCTGCTGACCCTGGGCTCTAACACCGCTAGTTTTTGCCCGGACATGCAATCTGCACAGAGAAAAACACCAGTCAATGTGTCAGTGGGGTTCAGCAACGCCAGCTGTTCCCCTGCTGTGTAGCTTGCAACGTGACCTGCAAACGCCACGCAGGCACATGAACTGAAATTGAAGGGAGCCTGCCCCCCACCCCCCCAGGTGTTTCTATGTATAACAGCCACCTTGTACAGCAGTACTGCTGCATTTGTACAAGGTGGCTGACTTTTTCTCCTTGCACACGTGGAACTCAACAAGTACAAAATGTGTCTCATTACAGACCATTACAATGTCCCTGAGGTGTGACTTTCCTTTTTAATGACACGCAGCACCCCCATTGTTAGCGCTGCCCGTCTCCTGACATCATTGGTTGGCTGGCTGTGCCTGTGCGTCCCCCCTGCCCGACACAACGCCCCCCGTTGTCTCATATATTTTGACTGCGAGGGTGTGATTGATGGGCACGAGCAGTGCATATGTTCCCCTGTTTTCACTCCCCTCCTTCCGCCTTCTTCTGACTGTGCGGCCTCATGGCCGCGGCATGCGATAAGGGATCAGCTGAGGCCGCCCAGTCTGAAGCAGGTGTAAGGACATGTGTGAGCGGCGAACATATTTACTGCACAAGGCCACGAATCCCAGCACCGCAGTGTGACTTTAGGAAAAGCCACTGTGGGTCTGGGATTTATGGCCATCGTTAACCGCACCGGCCAACATGAAATGAGGTCATGAGACGGCCTGCACTAACAGGGTATTGCCAAGGGATAACACAAGAGCGCAGTTTCCTGTACTGCAAATAACAACGGTAAGGAATCTGCGCACAGCACCTAGGTGTAAATTTGTACACCTGTGCTGCGTCTCCTTAAAAAGACTAGTAGTCACGCCTCCACTACTGTTTGACAGTATAATGGGCTAAATAGTGTACGTGTTTAATTCAGCGTGTGCAAGGAGCAAAATTAAATAGAGCAACCTTTGACTTGTGCATCATTAATGCTGTTCAAGGTGTGGCTCTTGTACCTTGCAACACCTGAGGGGGGGGTTAAAGGTAACCTTTGAAATTGGTTCAACTAGGCTTCGGCCTACACTCTGCTCCTCTACTCCTCCTGCTGACCCTGGGCTCAAACACCGCTAGTTTTTGCCCGGAAATGCTAGCTGCACAGAGAAAAACACCAGCCAATGTGTTAGTGGGGTTCAGCACCGCCAGCTGTTCCCCTGCTGTGTAGTCGGCAACGTGTCCAGCACAAGCCACGCTGGCACAACAGAACAAAAGCTGCCACCAGTGCAGGCTTCGGCCTACACTTTGCTCCTCTCCTCCTCCTGCTGACCCTGGGCTCAAACAACGCCAGTTTCTGCCCGGACATGCTAGCTGCACAGAGAAAAACACCAGCCAATGTGTTAGTGTGGTTCAGCACCGCCAGCTGTTCCCCCGCTGTGTAGCCGGCATCGTGTCCAGCACAAGCCACGCTGGCACAACCGACCAAAAGCTGCCACCAGTGCAGGCTGCGGCCTACACTTTGCTCCTCTCCTCCTCCTCCTGCTGACCCTGGGCTCTAACACCGCTAGTTTTTGCCCGGACATGCAATCTGCACAGAGAAAAACACCAGTCAATGTGTCAGTGGGGTTCAGCAACGCCAGCTGTTCCCCTGCTGTGTAGCTTGCAACGTGACCTGCAAACGCCACGCAGGCACATGAACTGAAATTGAAGGGAGCCTGCCCCCCACCCCCCCAGGTGTTTCTATGTATAACAGCCACCTTGTACAGCAGTACTGCTGCATTTGTACAAGGTGGCTGACTTTTTCTCCTTGCACACGTGGAACTCAACAAGTACAAAATGTGTCTCATTACAGACCATTACAATGTCCCTGAGGTGTGACTTTCCTTTTTAATGACACGCAGCACCCCCATTGTTAGCGCTGCCCGTCTCCTGACATCATTGGTTGGCTGGCTGTGCCTGTGCGTCCCCCCTGCCCGACACAACGCCCCCCGTTGTCTCATATATTTTGACTGCGAGGGTGTGATTGATGGGCACGAGCAGTGCATATGTTCCCCTGTTTTCACTCCCCTCCTTCCGCCTTCTTCTGACTGTGCGGCCTCATGGCCGCGGCATGCGATAAGGGATCAGCTGAGGCCGCCCAGTCTGAAGCAGGTGTAAGGACATGTGTGAGCGGCGAACATATTTACTGCACAAGGCCACGAATCCCAGCACCGCAGTGTGACTTTAGGAAAAGCCACTGTGGGTCTGGGATTTATGGCCATCGTTAACCGCACCGGCCAACATGAAATGAGGTCATGAGACGGCCTGCACTAACAGGGTATTGCCAAGGGATAACACAAGAGCGCAGTTTCCTGTACTGCAAATAACAACGGTAAGGAATCTGCGCACAGCACCTAGGTGTAAATTTGTACACCTGTGCTGCGTCTCCTTAAAAAGACTAGTAGTCACGCCTCCACTACTGTTTGACAGTATAATGGGCTAAATAGTGTACGTGTTTAATTCAGCGTGTGCAAGGAGCAAAATTAAATAGAGCAACCTTTGACTTGTGCATCATTAATGCTGTTCAAGGTGTGGCTCTTGTACCTTGCAACACCTGAGGGGGGGGGGTTAAAGGTAACCTTTGAAATTGGTTCAACTAGGCTTCGGCCTACACTCTGCTCCTCTACTCCTCCTGCTGACCCTGGGCTCAAACACCGCTAGTTTTTGCCCGGAAATGCTAGCTGCACAGAGAAAAACACCAGCCAATGTGTTAGTGGGGTTCAGCACCGCCAGCTGTTCCCCCGCTGTGTAGCCGGCATCGTGTCCAGCACAAGCCACGCTGGCACAACCGACCAAAAGCTGCCACCAGTGCAGGCTTCGGCCTACACTTTGCTCCTCTCCTCCTCCTCCTGCTGACCCTGGGCTCTAACACCGCTAGTTTTTGCCCGGACATGCAATCTGCACAGAGAAAAACACCAGTCAATGTGTCAGTGGGGTTCAGCAACGCCAGCTGTTCCCCTGCTGTGTAGCTTGCAACGTGACCTGCAAACGCCACGCAGGCACATGAACTGAAATTGAAGGGAGCCTGCCCCCCACCCACAGGTGTTTCTATGTATAACAGCCACCTTGTACAGCAGTACTGCTGCATTTGTACGAGGTGGCTGACTTTTTCTCCTTGCCCACGTGGAACTCAACACGTACAAAATGTGTCTCATTAGAGACCATTACAATGTCCCTGAGGTGTGACTTTCCTTTGTAATGACACGCAGCACCACCCTTGTTAGCGCTGCCCGTCTTTTGACATCATTGGTTAGCTGGCTGCGCCTGTGCATCTCCCCTGCTCGAAACAACGCCCCTCGGTGTCTTATTTTTTTGGACAGCGAGGGTGTGATTGATGGGCATGTGCAGTGCATATGTTTGCCTGTGTTCACTCATCTCCTTCCGCCTTCTTCAGACTGGGTGTCCTCATGGCCTCGGCAGGCGATAAGGGATCAGATGAGGCCGTCCAGTCTGAAGCAGGTGTAAGGACATGTGTGAGCGGCAAACATATTTACTGCACCAGGGCACGAATCCCAGCACCGCAGTGTGATTTTTTAAAAACACACTGTGGGTCTGGGATTCATGTCCATCGCTAACCGCAACGGCCAACATGAAATGAGGTCATAAGACAGGAAGCGCTCACAGCGCATGGCCAAAGGATCACAAGAGCGCAGACTCCTGTACAGCAACTAACAACGCTCAGGAAGCTGCGCCCATGCAAAAAGGTGTTGTTTTCGACACCTGTGCTGCTTTTCTTTAAAAAGACAAGTCACGCCTCCACTACTGTTAAACAGTATAATGGGCTAAATAGTCTACGTGTTGCATTCAGCTTGTGCAAGTAGACAAATTAATAGAGCAACCTTTTACTTGTGCAGCATTAATGCTGCAGAAGGAGTGGCTCTTGTTCTTTGTAACACCTGAGGGGGGGTTAAAGGTAACCTTTGAAATTGGTTCAACTAGGCTTCGGCCTACACTCTGCTCCTCTCCTCCTCCTGCTGACCCTGGGCTCTAACAACGCTAGTTTTTGCCCGGAAATGCTAGCTGCACAGAGAAAAACACCAGCCAATGTGTTAGTGGGGTTCAGCAACGCCAGCTGTTCCCCCGCTGTGTAGCCGGCATCGTGTCCAGCACAAGCCACGCTGGCACAACCGACCAAAAGCTGCCACCAGTGCAGGCTTCGGCCTACACTTTGCTCCTCTCCTCCTCCTCCTGCTGACCCTGGGCTCAAACACCGCTAGTTTTTGCCCGGAAATGCTAGCTGCACAGAGAAAAACACCAGCCAATGTGTTAGTGGGGTTCAGCAACGCCAGCTGTTCCCCCGCTGTGTAGCCGGCATCGTGTCCAGCACAAGCCACGCTGGCACAACCGACCAAAAGCTGCCACCAGTGCAGGCTTCGGCCTACACTTTGCTCCTCTCCTCCTCCTCCTGCTGACCCTGGGCTCAAACACCGCTAGTTTTTGCCCGGAAATGCTAGCTGCACAGAGAAAAACACCAGCCAATGTGTTAGTGGGGTTCAGCACCGCCAGCTGTTCCCCTGCTGTGCAGCTTGCAACGTGACCTGCAAACGCCACGCAGGCACATGAACTGAAATTGAAGGGAGCCTGGCCCCCACCCCCAGGTGTTTCTATGTATAACAGCCACCTTGTACAGCAGTACTGCTGCATTTGTACAAGGTGGCTGATGTTTTCTCCTTGCCCACGTGGAACTCAACACGTACAAAATGTGTCTCTTTGAGACCATTCCACTGTCCCTGAGGTGTGACTTTCCTTTCTAATGATACGCAGCACCCCCCTTGGTAGCGCTTCCCGTCTTCTGACATCATTGGTTGGCTACTTGCGCCTGTTCGTCCGCCCTGCCTGAATAAAATGCTCCTCGTTGTCTTAATTATTTTGACTGCGAGGGTGTGATTGATGGGCACGAGCAGTGCATATCTTCGCCTGTCTTAACTCATCTCCTTCAGCCTTCTTCAGACTGTGCAGCCTCATGGCCGCGGCATGCGAGAAGGGATCAGCAGAGGCCGCCCAGTCTGAAGCAGGTGTAAGGACGTGTGTGAGCGGCCAAAATATTTACTGCTCAAGGCCACGAATCCCAGCACCGCAGTGTGGCTTTATGAAAAGACACTGTGGGTCTGGGATTTATGGCCATCGTTAACCGCACCGGCCAACATGAAATGATGTCATAAGATGGGCAGCGCTAACAGGGCATTGCCAAGGGATAACACAAGAGCGCAGACTCCTGTACAGCAAATAACAACGCTCAGGAAGCTGCTCCAAGCACCAAGGCGTTATTTTGGACACCTGTGCTGCGTCTCATCAAAAAACCAAGTCACGCATCCACTACAGTTTGACTGTAGAATGGGGTAAATTGTGTATGTCTTTCATTCAGCGTGTGCAAGTAGACAAATTAATAGAGCAACCTTTCACTTGTGCAGCATTAATACTGCACAAGGTGTGTCTCTTGTACTTTGTAACACCTGAGGGGGGGGTTAAAGGTTTCCTTTGAAATTGGTTCAACTAAGCTTCGGCCTACACTCTGCTCCTCTCCTCCTCCTCCTGCTTCAACACGGGCTCTAACATCGCTAGTTTTTGCCCGCAAGTGCTAGCTGCACAGAGAAAAACACACGCCATTGTGTTAGTGGGGTTCAGCAACGCCAGCTGTTCCCCCAGTGTGTAGCCGGCAAAGTGTCCTGCAAACGCAACGCAGACACAAAGCTGCCTCCAGTGCAGGCTTCGGCCTACACTCATCTCCCCCTGCTTACCCTTTGCTCCAACACCGCTAGTTGGGGCTCTAGGAAGACAATCTTTAATAGGCAAGGCAACGCATCCGGGTTCCAGCACCGCCAGCTGGTTCTCGGCAGTGTTCTTGTCACAGGTACTCCCTCGTGCCAAGCCTGGTTTCAGCACCGTCAGCTGTTTCCGGGTTGTGTCAACTTCACTGAGACGCCTATGCTTGCCCCATCGTGGTGCGGTCGAGTTAGCCAACTCCAGGGTGCCTCCAGTTTAGGAGCTTCCTATGTGGGCTGCGTGAACTGGTAGTCAAGGCTGGTTCTGTAGTGCCAGTAGGCCCAGCTCCCCCTGTAGGACTGTTGGGGTTCGGTAACTGCGGCTGCCTCGCGGCCTAGCTGTTCTCTCCTCTCCTGTGGGCCTTGGGGTCCACCACCTGGTTCCAGCACCGTCAGCTGGTTCCGGGCCGAGCCTTTGGCTTAGGTGCCTCCTCCTGGGTATCCGAGTTCCGCCAACGCCAGGCGGTCCTTGGTAGTGCTTTTAAGCGCGGGCACCTACAGCTTAGTAACCGGGTTCCAGCACCGTCAGCTGGTCCTCGGTCGTGCCATTGGCTCTTGCACACTGGGGCAACGCATCCGGGTTCCAGCACCGCCAGCTGGTTCTCGGCAGTGTTTTTGTCACAGGTACTCCCTCGTGCCAAGCCTGGTTTCAGCACCGTCAGCTGTTTCCGGGTTGTGTCAAGCTCACTGAGACACCTATGCTTGCCTCGTCGTGGTGCGGTCGGGTTAGCCAACTCCAGGGTGCCTCCAGTTTAGGAGCTTCCTATGTGGGCTGCGTGAACTGGTAGTCAAGGCTGGTTCTGTAGTGCCAGTAGGCCCAGCTCCCCCTGTAGGACTGTTGGGGTTCGGTAACTGCGGCTGCCTCGCGGCCTAGCTGTTCTCTCCTCTCCTGTGGACCTTCGGGTCCACCACCTGGTTCCAGCACCGTCAGCTGGTTCCGGGCCGAGCCTTTGGCTTAGGTGCCTCCTCCTGGGTATCCGAGTTCCGCCAACGCCAGGCGGTCCTTGGTAGTGCTTTTAAGCGCGGGCACCTACAGCTTAGTAACCGGGTTCCAGCACCGTCAGCTGGTCCTCGGTCGTGCCATTGGCTCTTGCACACTGGGGCAACGCATCCGGGTTCCAGCACCGCCAGCTGGTTCTCGGCAGTGTTTTTGTCACAGGTACTCCCTCGTGCCAAGCCTGGTTTCAGCACCGTCAGCTGTTTCCGGGTTGTGTCAAGCTCACTGAGACACCTATGCTTGCCTCGTCGTGGTGCGGTCGGGTTAGCCAACTCCAGGGTGCCTCCAGTTTAGGAGCTTCCTATGTGGGCTGCGTGAACTGGTAGTCAAGGCTGGTTCTGTAGTGCCAGTAGGCCCAGCTCCCCCTGTAGGACTGTTGGGGTTCGGTAACTGCGGCTGCCTCGCGGCCTAGCTGTTCTCTCCTCTCCTGTGGACCTTCGGGTCCACCACCTGGTTCCAGCACCGTCAGCTGGTTCCGGGCCGAGCCTTTGGCTTAGGTGCCTCCTCCTGGGTATCCGAGTTCCGCCAACGCCAGGCGGTCCTTGGTAGTGCTTTTAAGCGCGGGCACCTACAGCTTAGTAACCGGGTTCCAGCACCGTCAGCTGGTCCTCGGTCGTGCCATTGGCTCTTGCACACTGGGGCAACGCATCCGGGTTCCAGCACCGCCAGCTGGTTCTCGGCAGTGTTTTTTTCACAGGTACTCCCTCGTGCCAAGCCTGGTTTCAGCACCGTCAGCTGTTTCCGGGTTGTGTCAAGCTCACTGAGACACCTATGCTTGCCTCGTCGTGGTGCGGTCGGGTTAGCCAACTCCAGGGTGCCTCCAGTTTAGGAGCTTCCTATGTGGGCTGCGTGAACTGGTAGTCAAGGCTGGTTCTGTAGTGCCAGTAGGCCCAGCTCCCCCTGTAGGACTGTTGGGGTTCGGTAACTGCGGCTGCCTCGCGGCCTAGCTGTTCTCTCCTCTCCTGTGGGCCTTGGGGTCCACCACCTGGTTCCAGCACCGTCAGCTGGTTCCGGGCCGAGCCTTTGGCTTAGGTGCCTCCTCCTGGGTATCCGAGTTCCGCCAACGCCAGGCGGTCCTTGGTAGTGCTTTTAAGCGCGGGCACCTACAGCTTAGTAACCGGGTTCCAGCACCGTCAGCTGGTCCTCGGTCGTGCCATTGGCTCTTGCACACTGGGGCAACGCATCCGGGTTCCAGCACCGCCAGCTGGTTCTCGGCAGTGTTTTTGTCACAGGTACTCCCTCGTGCCAAGCCTGGTTTCAGCACCGTCAGCTGTTTCCGGGTTGTGTCAAGCTCACTGAGACACCTATGCTTGCCTCGTCGTGGTGCGGTCGGGTTAGCCAACTCCAGGGTGCCTCCAGTTTAGGAGCTTCCTATGTGGGCTGCGTGAACTGGTAGTCAAGGCTGGTTCTGTAGTGCCAGTAGGCCCAGCTCCCCCTGTAGGACTGTTGGGGTTCGGTAACTGCGGCTGCCTCGCGGCCTAGCTGTTCTCTCCTCTCCTGTGGACCTTCGGGTCCACCACCTGGTTCCAGCACCGTCAGCTGGTTCCGGGCCGAGCCTTTGGCTTAGGTGCCTCCTCCTGGGTATCCGAGTTCCGCCAACGCCAGGCGGTCCTTGGTAGTGCTTTTAAGCGCGGGCACCTACAGCTTAGTAACCGGGTTCCAGCACCGTCAGCTGGTCCTCGGTCGTGCCATTGGCTCTTGCACACTGGGGCAACGCATCCGGGTTCCAGCACCGCCAGCTGGTTCTCGGCAGTGTTTTTGTCACAGGTACTCCCTCGTGCCAAGCCTGGTTTCAGCACCGTCAGCTGTTTCCGGGTTGTGTCAAGCTCACTGAGACACCTATGCTTGCCTCGTCGTGGTGCGGTCGGGTTAGCCAACTCCAGGGTGCCTCCAGTTTAGGAGCTTCCTATGTGGGCTGCGTGAACTGGTAGTCAAGGCTGGTTCTGTAGTGCCAGTAGGCCCAGCTCCCCCTGTAGGACTGTTGGGGTTCGGTAACTGCGGCTGCCTCGCGGCCTAGCTGTTCTCTCCTCTCCTGTGGACCTTCGGGTCCACCACCTGGTTCCAGCACCGTCAGCTGGTTCCGGGCCGAGCCTTTGGCTTAGGTGCCTCCTCCTGGGTATCCGAGTTCCGCCAACGCCAGGCGGTCCTTGGTAGTGCTTTTAAGCGCGGGCACCTACAGCTTAGTAACCGGGTTCCAGCACCGTCAGCTGGTCCTCGGTCGTGCCATTGGCTCTTGCACACTGGGGCAACGCATCCGGGTTCCAGCACCGCCAGCTGGTTCTCGGCAGTGTTCTTGTCACAGGTACTCCCTCGTGCCAAGCCTGGTTTCAGCACCGTCAGCTGTTTCCGGGTTGTGTCAAGCTCACTGAGACACCTATGCTTGCCTCGTCGTGGTGCGGTCGGGTTAGCCAACTCCAGGGTGCCTCCAGTTTAGGAGCTTCCTATGTGGGCTGCGTGAACTGGTAGTCAAGGCTGGTTCTGTAGTGCCAGTAGGCCCAGCTCCCCCTGTAGGACTGTTGGGGTTCGGTAACTGCGGCTGCCTCGCGGCCTAGCTGTTCTCTCCTCTCCTGTGGGCCTTGGGGTCCACCACCTGGTTCCAGCACCGTCAGCTGGTTCCGGGCCGAGCCTTTGGCTTAGGTGCCTCCTCCTGGGTATCCGAGTTCCGCCAACGCCAGGCGGTCCTTGGTAGTGCTTTTAAGCGCGGGCACCTACAGCTTAGTAACCGGGTTCCAGCACCGTCAGCTGGTCCTCGGTCGTGCCATTGGCTCTTGCACACTGGGGCAACGCATCCGGGTTCCAGCACCGCCAGCTGGTTCTCGGCAGTGTTTTTGTCACAGGTACTCCCTCGTGCCAAGCCTGGTTTCAGCACCGTCAGCTGTTTCCGGGTTGTGTCAAGCTCACTGAGACACCTATGCTTGCCTCGTCGTGGTGCGGTCGGGTTAGCCAACTCCAGGGTGCCTCCAGTTTAGGAGCTTCCTATGTGGGCTGCGTGAACTGGTAGTCAAGGCTGGTTCTGTAGTGCCAGTAGGCCCAGCTCCCCCTGTAGGACTGTTGGGGTTCGGTAACTGCGGCTGCCTCGCGGCCTAGCTGTTCTCTCCTCTCCTGTGGACCTTCGGGTCCACCACCTGGTTCCAGCACCGTCAGCTGGTTCCGGGCCGAGCCTTTGGCTTAGGTGCCTCCTCCTGGGTATCCGAGTTCCGCCAACGCCAGGCGGTCCTTGGTAGTGCTTTTAAGCGCGGGCACCTACAGCTTAGTAACCGGGTTCCAGCACCGTCAGCTGGTCCTCGGTCGTGCCATTGGCTCTTGCACACTGGGGCAACGCATCCGGGTTCCAGCACCGCCAGCTGGTTCTCGGCAGTGTTTTTGTCACAGGTACTCCCTCGTGCCAAGCCTGGTTTCAGCACCGTCAGCTGTTTCCGGGTTGTGTCAAGCTCACTGAGACACCTATGCTTGCCTCGTCGTGGTGCGGTCGGGTTAGCCAACTCCAGGGTGCCTCCAGTTTAGGAGCTTCCTATGTGGGCTGCGTGAACTGGTAGTCAAGGCTGGTTCTGTAGTGCCAGTAGGCCCAGCTCCCCCTGTAGGACTGTTGGGGTTCGGTAACTGCGGCTGCCTCGCGGCCTAGCTGTTCTCTCCTCTCCTGTGGACCTTCGGGTCCACCACCTGGTTCCAGCACCGTCAGCTGGTTCCGGGCCGAGCCTTTGGCTTAGGTGCCTCCTCCTGGGTATCCGAGTTCCGCCAACGCCAGGCGGTCCTTGGTAGTGCTTTTAAGCGCGGGCACCTACAGCTTAGTAACCGGGTTCCAGCACCGTCAGCTGGTCCTCGGTCGTGCCATTGGCTCTTGCACACTGGGGCAACGCATCCGGGTTCCAGCACCGCCAGCTGGTTCTCGGCAGTGTTCTTGTCACAGGTACTCCCTCGTGCCAAGCCTGGTTTCAGCACCGTCAGCTGTTTCCGGGTTGTGTCAAGCTCACTGAGACACCTATGCTTGCCTCGTCGTGGTGCGGTCGGGTTAGCCAACTCCAGGGTGCCTCCAGTTTAGGAGCTTCCTATGTGGGCTGCGTGAACTGGTAGTCAAGGCTGGTTCTGTAGTGCCAGTAGGCCCAGCTCCCCCTGTAGGACTGTTGGGGTTCGGTAACTGCGGCTGCCTCGCGGCCTAGCTGTTCTCTCCTCTCCTGTGGGCCTTGGGGTCCACCACCTGGTTCCAGCACCGTCAGCTGGTTCCGGGCCGAGCCTTTGGCTTAGGTGCCTCCTCCTGGGTATCCGAGTTCCGCCAACGCCAGGCGGTCCTTGGTAGTGCTTTTAAGCGCGGGCACCTACAGCTTAGTAACCGGGTTCCAGCACCGTCAGCTGGTCCTCGGTCGTGCCATTGGCTCTTGCACACTGGGGCAACGCATCCGGGTTCCAGCACCGCCAGCTGGTTCTCGGCAGTGTTTTTGTCACAGGTACTCCCTCGTGCCAAGCCTGGTTTCAGCACCGTCAGCTGTTTCCGGGTTGTGTCAAGCTCACTGAGACACCTATGCTTGCCTCGTCGTGGTGCGGTCGGGTTAGCCAACTCCAGGGTGCCTCCAGTTTAGGAGCTTCCTATGTGGGCTGCGTGAACTGGTAGTCAAGGCTGGTTCTGTAGTGCCAGTAGGCCCAGCTCCCCCTGTAGGACTGTTGGGGTTCGGTAACTGCGGCTGCCTCGCGGCCTAGCTGTTCTCTCCTCTCCTGTGGACCTTCGGGTCCACCACCTGGTTCCAGCACCGTCAGCTGGTTCCGGGCCGAGCCTTTGGCTTAGGTGCCTCCTCCTGGGTATCCGAGTTCCGCCAACGCCAGGCGGTCCTTGGTAGTGCTTTTAAGCGCGGGCACCTACAGCTTAGTAACCGGGTTCCAGCACCGTCAGCTGGTCCTCGGTCGTGCCATTGGCTCTTGCACACTGGGGCAACGCATCCGGGTTCCAGCACCGCCAGCTGGTTCTCGGCAGTGTTTTTGTCACAGGTACTCCCTCGTGCCAAGCCTGGTTTCAGCACCGTCAGCTGTTTCCGGGTTGTGTCAAGCTCACTGAGACACCTATGCTTGCCTCGTCGTGGTGCGGTCGGGTTAGCCAACTCCAGGGTGCCTCCAGTTTAGGAGCTTCCTATGTGGGCTGCGTGAACTGGTAGTCAAGGCTGGTTCTGTAGTGCCAGTAGGCCCAGCTCCCCCTGTAGGACTGTTGGGGTTCGGTAACTGCGGCTGCCTCGCGGCCTAGCTGTTCTCTCCTCTCCTGTGGACCTTCGGGTCCACCACCTGGTTCCAGCACCGTCAGCTGGTTCCGGGCCGAGCCTTTGGCTTAGGTGCCTCCTCCTGGGTATCCGAGTTCCGCCAACGCCAGGCGGTCCTTGGTAGTGCTTTTAAGCGCGGGCACCTACAGCTTAGTAACCGGGTTCCAGCACCGTCAGCTGGTCCTCGGTCGTGCCATTGGCTCTTGCACACTGGGGCAACGCATCCGGGTTCCAGCACCGCCAGCTGGTTCTCGGCAGTGTTTTTGTCACAGGTACTCCCTCGTGCCAAGCCTGGTTTCAGCACCGTCAGCTGTTTCCGGGTTGTGTCAAGCTCACTGAGACACCTATGCTTGCCTCGTCGTGGTGCGGTCGGGTTAGCCAACTCCAGGGTGCCTCCAGTTTAGGAGCTTCCTATGTGGGCTGCGTGAACTGGTAGTCAAGGCTGGTTCTGTAGTGCCAGTAGGCCCAGCTCCCCCTGTAGGACTGTTGGGGTTCGGTAACTGCGGCTGCCTCGCGGCCTAGCTGTTCTCTCCTCTCCTGTGGACCTTCGGGTCCACCACCTGGTTCCAGCACCGTCAGCTGGTTCCGGGCCGAGCCTTTGGCTTAGGTGCCTCCTCCTGGGTATCCGAGTTCCGCCAACGCCAGGCGGTCCTTGGTAGTGCTTTTAAGCGCGGGCACCTACAGCTTAGTAACCGGGTTCCAGCACCGTCAGCTGGTCCTCGGTCGTGCCATTGGCTCTTGCACACTGGGGCAACGCATCCGGGTTCCAGCACCGCCAGCTGGTTCTCGGCAGTGTTTTTGTCACAGGTACTCCCTCGTGCCAAGCCTGGTTTCAGCACCGTCAGCTGTTTCCGGGTTGTGTCAAGCTCACTGAGACACCTATGCTTGCCTCGTCGTGGTGCGGTCGGGTTAGCCAACTCCAGGGTGCCTCCAGTTTAGGAGCTTCCTATGTGGGCTGCGTGAACTGGTAGTCAAGGCTGGTTCTGTAGTGCCAGTAGGCCCAGCTCCCCCTGTAGGACTGTTGGGGTTCGGTAACTGCGGCTGCCTCGCGGCCTAGCTGTTCTCTCCTCTCCTGTGGGCCTTGGGGTCCACCACCTGGTTCCAGCACCGTCAGCTGGTTCCGGGCCGAGCCTTTGGCTTAGGTGCCTCCTCCTGGGTATCCGAGTTCCGCCAACGCCAGGCGGTCCTTGGTAGTGCTTTTAAGCGCGGGCACCTACAGCTTAGTAACCGGGTTCCAGCACCGTCAGCTGGTCCTCGGTCGTGCCATTGGCTCTTGCACACTGGGGCAACGCATCCGGGTTCCAGCACCGCCAGCTGGTTCTCGGCAGTGTTCTTGTCACAGGTACTCCCTCGTGCCAAGCCTGGTTTCAGCACCGTCAGCTGTTTCCGGGTTGTGTCAACTTCACTGAGACGCCTATGCTTGCCCCGTCGTGGTGCGGTCGAGTTAGCCAACTCCAGGGTGCCTCCAGTTTAGGAGCTTCCTATGTGGGCTGCGTGAACTGGTAGTCAAGGCTGGTTATGTAGTGCCAGTAGGCCCAGCTCCCCCTGTAGGACTGTTGGGGTTCGGTAACTGCGGCTGCCTCGCGGCCTAGCTGTTCTCTCCTCTCCTGTGGGCCTTCGGGTCCACCACCTGGTTCCAGCACCGTCAGCTGGTTCTCGGCAGTGTCTTTTGCTCTTGTACCTTCTGCTCCCCATCCTGGTTCCAGTACCGTCAGCTGGTTCCGGGCAGAGCCTTTGGCTTAGGTGCCTCCTTCTGGGTATCCAAGTTCCACCAACGTCAGGTGGTCCTTGGTAGTGCTTTCAGGCACGGGTACCTCCTGCTTAGTAACCGGGTTCCAGTAACGTCAGCTGGTCCTCGGTAGTTCCATTGGCTCTTGGACCTTCGGCTACCCATCCGGGTTCCAGTACCGTCAGCTGGTTCTCGGCAGTGTCTTTTGCTCTTGTACCTTCTGCTCCCCATCCTGGTTCCAGTAACGTCAGCTGGTTCCGGGCAGAGCCTTTGGCTTAGGTGCCTCCTTCTGGGTATCCGAGTTCCGTCAACGTCAGGCGGTCCTTGGTAGTGCTTTTTAGCACGGGTACCTCCTGCTTAGTAACCGGGTTCCAGTAACGTCAGCTGGTCCTCGGTAGTTCCATAGGCTCTTGAACCTTCGGGTAGCCATCCGAGTTCCAGTTCCATCAGCTGGTTCTTGGCATTTTCTCAGCCTTCTTGTACCTTCTGCTACATTTCCAAGTTGAAGACCCTAACGTCGACGACCCGGAAGACCACCACGATGACGACGACACGGAAGACCACCCCGATGACGACGACGACGACGGCGGAGACGACGACGGCGGAGATGACGACACTGGAGACGACGACCCTGGAGACGACAACATGGAAGACCGAGAAGCAGAAGAACAAGAGGCTGCAGAACAAAGAGCAGAAGAACATTAAGCATAAGACTTAATATCAGAGCAAAAGATATTATCTAAATTATATGCAGAAGAAGACTAAGCAGTGTATGGGGGTGAGTCCGTTCCTCCTCGTGGTGCCCCTGGATAAAGCCTGATGCTGCAGGCCAAACTGAACGCGGACAAATGTAACTTTTGTGACTGGCAGAACGGAAGGTGTAATCTTCCAACTTTTATAGATAACAACTACGGGAATGCCTGTCACAAATGAGAATATGATGAAGAAGTAGAATAGGAAGAATAATAACAGTGGAATAAAAAGAATATGTAGAATAAGAAGAATAATAATAGTTGAATAAAATGAATATGAAGAATGTAATAAAAAAAAAAAAATAGGTAGAAGATGAAGAAGAAGATGAATAAGGTGAAGAAGTTGATGTCAAAGATGCTGATGATGATGAAGATGAAAGTGTGGGAAAAGAAAAAAAAAAAGAAAAAAAAGAAGGGGAAGGGCGTGGAATAGTGAAACATCAATATCTGACAAAATAAAAAAAAAATTTACATAGTCAATATCTTTGTCACTCCGAACGTCTTAAAAAAAAACAAAAAACATGCTATTCTATTTGATTGGGATAAACCTCTATGACTTTAATGTCTCCGCCACCTCCCCAAATACATCCGGCATTATTCTTAGTTGTTTTCCTTCATGTAGAATGAACCTACAAGGAAAGAAAGGGTTTATTTTAATTCCGATATTTTGGTCCCATTGACTTGCATTGGGATCGGGTATCGGTATCGGCGATATCCGATATTTTTTGAATATCGGCCGATCCAAACCGATACCGATACTTTCCGATATCGGAAGGTATCGCTCAACACTAGTCATGAATAGAACAATAAACCTCATATACGGCCATTGTTGGTTTACCGGACAGTACAATAGCGGAGCAGACTCTGACCATGGCTGGTTTACTAGTAGCTGCATGTAACCAGAGGCTGTGCGGAGGCTCAGCCTTCGGAACTAGTCGCTAAGTGTTCTGCATAAATATACAGAAGTCAGTTCTTATATGATCACCTGTAATAGCGGCTATAAAGGTTCATAGAGCGTAACGATTCCTCCTACTCCAAGTATGTCAGACCCAAAGGAAAGTGGAATATGGAAAGATACAATCAGTGATATCATAGTATAGGAATTATATACAGTATACGAAACCTCACGATAGGGAGGGCGCAAGAGAACAACAAGAATAATGAAGACACGATGCAGGGTCACAATAGAGGATCAATGCGACTGCATCTGCTACATGATGGAAATGAAGGAAGAGCGGCGGAATCACAGCAAAAATGCGCAATATAATAGAAACAGTCCAAATTGTGTCCTCAGCACAGAGCGTAAGAGGCGGCGGTCTACTCAGTCTATCTATCATCTATCTATTATCTATCTATCTATTATCTGTCTATCTATCCTCTATCATCTATCTATTATCTATCTATCATCTATTATCTATCTATTATCTATCATCTATCTATCATCTATCTATTATCTATCTAACTATCTATCTATCATCTATCTATCTGTCTATTCTCTATCTATCTATCATCTATCTATTATCTATCTATCATCTATCTATTATCTATCTATAATCTATTATCTATCTATCTATCTATCTATCTATCTATCTATCTATCTATTATCTATCTATCATCTATCTATTATCTATCTATAATCTATTATCTATCTATCTATCTATCTATCCTCTATCATCTATCTATCTATCCTCTATTGGGCAGCACGGTGGCGCAGTGGTTAGCACTGCAGCGCTGGAGTCCTGGGTTCAAACCCCACCAAGGACAACATCTGCAAAGAGTTTGTATGTTCTCTCCGTGTTTGCGTGGGTTTCCTCCGGGTTCTCCGGTTTCCTCCCACATTCCAAAGACATACAGATAGGGAATTTAGATTGTGAGCCCCAACGGGGACAGCGATGATAATGTGTGCAACCTGTAAAGCGCTGCGGAATATGTTAGCGCTATATAAAAATAAAGATTATTATTATTATTATCTATCATCTATCTATCATCTATCTATCTATTATCTATCTATCTATCTACAGTATCATCTATCTATCTATTATCTATCTATCCTCTATCATCTATCTATTATCTATCTATTATCTATTTTCTATCTATCATCTATCTATCATCTATCTATCTATTGTCTATCTATCTATTATCTATCTATCTATCTATCTATCTATCTATTGTCTATCTATCTATCTATTATCTATCTATCATCTATCTATTATCTATCTACAGTATATATTATCTATCTATCTATCTATATATTATCTATTATCTCTCTATTATCTATCATCTATCTATATATTATCTTTCTATCTATCCCATCTGTCTGTCCATCTATCTGTGATGGATAAGCTGCCGCCATTCTTGTCCTCCGGGAATCACATACATTGCTCCCAGAGCCTTTTGTCACATGAGAATAGTCTGATTTTGCCTTTTATCCTCTGCGTTTCTACAGGTTGTGTAATCTCCTGACTATTTGCACATCACAATGATGTGGACACTCGGCTTCTATAAAACTACTTGATAATCGTCATCTGTAAAACTTTGCTTTCAGATTGATGAGAGGAAAAGTCACAAACTAGTCATGACCTTTATTGAAGGATTATAAACGTGAAGCTTGGCTGGAGACATGATGAACTATGTTATGGAGAGAAGCCATGGCCAGAGCTGTGTACAGCAATCAGTAGCTTTGGCTTCTGTTCACATTACTTCTTTATGACGGCCTTCCCTCCTGACTGTACGCACTTTCTCTCTACTGCCAGCTGAATATGCTGCCGAGAGCCACATCCAGCATGAAGTGGTTGGTGTTGGCGGGCCCCTCACAAGGTTATATCGGCAGCGGTCTCGACCTCTGCGACCGCCATCGTTACGCCCCTGCTCTGAAGCCTTTGAATAGCGAAACATCAGCGGTGAGGCATCGCTGGACCGAGGCAGACGTACATTGCTCTAGCTGGTATTTTCATCAACTGCAAACCTCTGCACCAATAATAATCAATCCCGTGCAGCACATTCTCAATTCTTATCTCCCAATGTCTATTTGGGTATGAGCACCATCAGGGACGCCTCCGACCAGAATGCACACATTCAGTATTTGGTGAGTTTTTTACCTCAGTATTTGTAAGCCAAAACCAGGAGTGGGTGAAAAATCCAGAAGTGGTGACGTGTTTCTATTATACTGTTCCTCTGATTGTTCCTCTCCTGGTTTTGGCTTACAAATTCTGAGGTAAAAAACTCACCAAATACTCAATGTGTGCATGTGGCCTTGGAGCAGAATTGGCCGACCACCTAATGTGTACTGGCGCCTCCCAACTCTACGCTGACAGATGATCTCGGGAGGAAGAAGGACGCGACTCTTAGAATTTAATGGTTGATCTTTATGTTCAGAGAGACATAAACCAGAGGGGTCTGTAAGGGACTCCCTCATTGAGAACCCAGGGGGGCCCAGCTGAGCCGCCTACTCCTGTGTACGGGACAGTCCGGGGTACAACTGTTGGATGAACAGGCATCTAATATGTATGACCAGTTTAGCAATATAATAGCTTTGCAGAGTTGAGTCCAAATATCATCTTTATGACAGATCATTTTATTACTCACGGAAAGAAAATCAATAGTGACCCCCGATATCACTGTCAGGCGGCCAGATGCCTGAGCTGCCTTCCTACGTGGTAAGTTGGCACACAACACTGGGACCCTGTGAGTACGATAAAGGTAATAGGGTGCAGTGATTGGGCTTAAAGAAGGAAGTACAAATATTAATGAATACAGTCATTTCAATTAGGCATATACAAAGACCACCAGCTTCTGATGAATGAAGCAATTTTTGTAATTGCAGAAATCATTATTTTGTTCCATTATGCCTGCTTATGTATCACCAGCAGATTCTGTAGCGCTGTACAGACATCACTGTCGCCATCGGGTCTCACAATCTATCCCCTATCAGTATGTCTCTGGAATGTGGGAGGAAACCGGAGAACCTGGAGGAAACCCACACAAACACAGGGAGAACATACAAACTCCTTGCAGATGTTGTCCAAAGAACTCAGTACCCCAGCGCTGCAAAGTAACTATGCTACCCACTGAGCCACCCTGATGCCCAAACCTGCTGTGCATGAAGTCAGTTATAAAATCTCTTTCCATGGAAGGACAAAGCATCGATGAATGATTAGTGTATGGTCATGTAACCACTATTTCCTCAGGAGAATTCGCACGGCCGGCGGGGAGGAAACCTTTCCCTGCTGAGTAATACAAGCCTTTGAGAGAGTTTGTGGCCACATTTGCAGTTACTCCTTGTCCCCAGGTTCATTTTCCTCCCCGAGGCCCATGTAGTGCCGCGCTGAGCTATTAATGATGAGAACATGCAAGGGAAAATGTTAAGCATCGCATCACAAGCGTTTCTCTTTTTTCTTTCCATGGGAATCACTGCCCAATTTGCTTCATCTGCAGAAAACATAAGGCTATGTGCCCACGTTGCGGATTAGGCTTAGGAATTATTGGTGCGGATTCTGCATCTCTTGGCAGAAAACGCAGGTGCGGATTTCACGTGTTTTTTGTGCGGATTTACTGTGTTTTTTTTTACCCCTGCGGATTTCTATGATGGAATGGGTATAAAGACGCTGCAGATCCGCACAAAAGAAGTGACATGCTACTTCTTTTAATCCGCAGCGTTTCCGCACGGAATTTTCCGCACCATTAGCGCACGGAATTTTCCGCACCATTAGCGTAGCATTTTTTTTTCCTATTGATTTACATTGTGCTGTAAATCACTTGCAGATCTGCAGCGTTTCTGCACCGCAAAAAACGCTGCGGATCCACAGGAAATCCGCAACGTATGCACATACCCTAAAATAATCCCTTGTCCTCTGACCGGGCCACTTATTCCTGTTGCTCTATAGTCCAGATCTGATAATCGGTGACTAATATAAGTGTTACCTGTGATGGACAGAAGTCAGTATGGACACTGCGACCGGTCTGTGCCATTATTCCTGGTTCCAACACATCAACTTGCCCAGTCCATCCCATCCTATGTCTCTGGACGCATAGTGGGCATAGGATTTGTTGAAATCCCCTCCACTATGCTGTAACATCCGGACGCTGTACAAGCACGCAGCGTCCAACCCGCAGCGTTTACTGACCGCGTGCACCTACCCTTATAATGAGATGCGGTTAATTACTTCACATGATCACCTTGTTGTATACACTTAAAGCCCCACTAACACATCAGACTAACGTAGACCGAACCCTCCGATATAGCTGGGTACAGCCAACAGTCTAATGTGCTTGGTGGCCTCTGACAAATGGATTTTGGGGGAGAAAATGATCCGGCATGTCCAATATCGGACTTCTGATCCTCTTGATCTCCAACAGATAAGTCACCGCCAGAGATGTCTGGCAGCAGCTCTCTCATGGGTAACACAGGAGAACTTGGCAGAGTCGTGCTGATGACGGCTATTTAGAGCATTTGGGGGCTTTCCACAGACCAGTTGATCCATAGGAAGACAATAAACATTCTTTAAAGCGAATTTGTCATCGGGAAATAATTTGTTATTTATATATTTTTTTCTGTTACATGTAATTTTTTTTAAACATTTTTTGTGTTTTTTTTTCATACGAGGATCAGACTTAAAAATCTAAATTTGTAATCTGGCGATTTTCACATTGGCTACTGGGGCTTTTTTTTAGACTCCTGCCTCCTGTGCTTTTAAGAAGAGTTTCCAGCAGGATCCACCCATCACAATAAGTTGTCACAGCTGATCCTCCTCAACTCTCTTTATAATTACCTTTGCACACACTTATTAGATGCTTCAATACAATAGATAGGGTCGAGGGTCTGACCATTGCTGCTAATGTACATGTGCATTTCCTAAAACAATAGGAAGTTAGAGACTATAATAGCCTCAGTGACAGCGTTAAAATTGCAAGACTTCTGATTTATATTTTTAATATGATGTGAAAAAAACCATTGCCCACATTTAAAGAAAATTATATTTAATAGGTCGTTTTCTGATGACACATTCTCTTTAAAGGGTTATTCTTAACTCTGACATTTATAGCGCAGCCACATCCCTTGCCATTACAGCCATTCTCAAATACAGTGAGAACATGTTACACAACTTTACAGTTGCTAAAATATTTCTCCTGAAATTGCATCTCCTGCAAACAGTGGCCCTGAGCACCTTTCTAATGAGGTCATTATATATGTCTCTATAACAATCTCCTAATCCCTTCTCTTCTTTAGGGTTAGATTCGGCAGTCTTCCTTTCATAACTGAGATCTTTCATTCTTCTTATAAATGTAGTTATTTCATTCTTTGTGATACCTATTTTGACGCCCAAATCTGACTCCATACTCCAAGCACGACTGCCCCCCCCCCCTCACTATTTTATTAAAAGGACTCTGTCACCAAGTTTTTTGCTCTCTAATCTGAGAGCAGCATAACGTAGAGACAGAGACCCTGATTGCAGTGATGTATTACTTACTGGGCTACTTGCTGTAGTTTTGATAAAATCATTGTTTTATTAGCAGGAGATTATCACTAGAGGACTAGTAAACCTGCTGCCATGTAGTCCTTCATATTCATGATCTCTGTATAACCCCGCCCCTACCACTGATTGGCAGCTTTCTCCCTATGCACAGTCTACACAGAAAGCTGCCAATCAGTGTTGTGGGCGGAGTTATGTAGGGCTCAGCATTCAGAGATCTGCAGCAGATAAAGCAGTGATTTTATAAAAAAAATATAGCAAGCAGCCCAATAAGTGACACATCGCTGGAATCAGGGTCACTGTCTCTACGTTATGCGATACTCAGATGTGGTAGCAAAAACCTGGTGACAGATTCCCTTTAAGGGGTAAAACGAAACTTGCTTCTCTAAAGGCATAGCATCACAATATTTTGCAAGCTTTTGGTGCAGCTGACTGGCACTCCAGTTTCGTATTGATAATTATTCCCGATTCCTTCCTATTTATCTCTTAAATGGTGGCCCGATTCTAATGCATCGGGTATTCTAGAATATGTATGTATGTACGTCACGCTTCGCACAGCCACGTAGTATATAGCACAGCCACGTGGTATATAACACAGCCACGTAGTATATAACACAGACAGCCACGTAGTATATAGCACAGCCACATAGTATATAGCAGCCACATAGTGTATAGCACAGCCCACATAGCATAGACAGCCACGTATATAGATATCTACACAGTAAAGACCAACACTTTGGACACACCTTCTCATTTAAAGATTTTTCTGTATTTTAATGACTATGAAAATTGTACATTTACACTGAAGGCATAAAAACTATGAATTAACACATGTGGAATTATATACTTAACAAAAAAGTGTGAAACAACTGAAATTATGTCTTATATTCTAGGTTCTTCAAAGTAGCCACCTTTTGCTTTGATGACTGCTTTGCACACTCTTGGCATTCTCTTGATGAGCTTCAAGAGGTAGTCACCGGAAATGGTCTTCCAACAATCTTGAAGGCTTTCCCAGAGATGCTTAGCACTTGTTGGCCCTTTTGCCTTCACTCTGCGGTCCAGCTCACCCCAAACCATCTCGATTGGGTTCAGGTCTGGTGACTGTGGAGGCCAGGTCATCTGGCGTAACACCCCATCACTCTCCTTCTTGGTCAAATAGCCCTTACACAGCCTGGAGGTGTGTTTGGGGTCACTGTCCTGTTGAAAAATAAATGATGGTCCAACTAAACACAAATCGGATGGAATAGCATGCCGCTGCAAGATGCTGTGGTAGCCATGCTGGTTCAGTATGCCTTCAATTTTGAATAAATCCCCAACAGTGTCACCAGCACAGCACCCCCACACATCACACCTCCTCCTCCATGCTTCACGGTGGGAACCAGGCATGTAGAGTCCATCCGTTCACCTTTTCTGCGTCGCACAAAGACACGGTGGTTGGAACCAAAGATCTCAAATTTGGACTCATCAGACCAAAGCACAGATTTCCACTGGTCTAATGTCCATTCCTTGTGTTCTTTAGCCCAAACAAGTCTCTTCTGCTTGTTGCCTGTCCTCAGCAGTGGTTTCCTAGCAGCTATTTTACCATGAAGGCCTGCTGCACAAAGTGTCCTCTTAACAGTTGTTGTAGAGATGTGTCTGCTGCTAGAACTCTGTGTGGCATTGACCTGGTCTCTAATCTGAGCTGCTGTTAACTTGCGATTTCTGAGACTGGTGACTTGAATAAACTTCTCCTCAGAAGCAGAGGTGACTCTTGGTCTTCCTTTCCTGGGGCGGTCCTCATGTGAGCCAGTTTCTTTGCAGCGCTTGATGGTTTTTGTCACTGCACTTGGGGACACTTTCAAAGTTTTCCCAATTTTTCGGACTGACTGACCTTCACTTCTTAAACTAATGATAACCACTTGTTTTTCTTTACTTAGCTGCTTTTTTCTTACCATAGTACAAATCCTAACAGTCTATTCAGTAGGACTATCAGCTGTGTATCCACCAGACTTCTGCACAACACAACTGATGGTCCCAACCCCATTTATAAGGCAAGAAATCCCACTTATTAAACCTGACAGGGCACACCTGTGAAGTGAAAACCATAGCCGATGACTACTTCTTGAAACTCATCAAGAGAATGCCAAGAGTGTGCAAAGCAGTCATCAAAGCAAAAGGTGGCTACTTTGAAGAACCTAGAATATAAGACATAATTTCAGTTGTTTCACACTTTTTTGTTAAGTATATAATTCCACATGTGTTAATTCATAGTGTTGATGCCTTCAGTGTGAATGTACAATGTTCATAGTCATGAAAATACAGAAAAATCTTTAAATGAGAAGGTGTGTCCAAACTTTTGGTCTGTACTGTATATACTGTATATATATATATATATATATATATATATATACACAGAATGCTATTATATACCGTATATATTGTTATATACATTATATATATATATATATATATATATATATATATATATATTATATTGTATCGTTTTCCAATCAGAAAGGTTTTCCTTGTTGGATGTACGTCTTTATTTTAGCCTTGTAACTATGGGAAGCTCTGTATGTGTAAACAGTAATACGGAGCTTCGCTGCCTTAATTGTCCAGTGTCTGTGCCTTGTCCGAGGCCATGAAACATACTGTTTATAATGATATAAAACCTATGTTCACTGTATGAGAACTATGCCTCCAATTCATCGCTTGCTTTTTTTTTCTTTTGCATTTGTCCGTGCCGTTTTTTTTTTTGTGCCAAAGACTTTAAAATTCAGTTCATGAATTTTGTGCAAAGTGAAAGAATCTCTTTACATTTGTTTCTAACATACTTTGAGACTCTTTGACACACAAAGTGGTACATTTTCTTAAAATATCGGAAAAAAAATTGTGCGGGAAAAAAAATCTAGAAGAAATAAAATCACTCCAGGGATGGACTGGAATACATTTATAACAAGTTTTGCGACTTTCTGAAAAGTTGAAAATGATAATTCAGATGAAAACATGTGGAAGCCCTAAAATCCAGCACAATAGTAAATATAAACAAAAACAAAAAGGGAACCCATAAAATAGATTTTTAAGAAAGGGGTAAATTAAAAGAATAATAAGGCACAAATACAAAACAGGCAAAAAAAACCCATAAAACAAATAGACTAAATAAAATAAACAGACTGAAATGCAACAATGGATTAACTGGCAATACTTAGGTCAGACTTAGAACATATATTTAAAGGGGGTGTCCAGCATTAGGATAGGTTATCAATATCAAATTGATGGGGGTCTGACCCCCAACATCCCCACTGCACTGCTGTTCTCAGCACTGGTGGCATCTGTATGTAAACCGACTCGGCACAGCTCCAATAAACTGAGTAGTGGCCATTTTCAGGTACTGCACCCAAGTTCCTACTTCAGTTAATATTAGCTGAGCCGTAGATCTCGGCAAGTGCTACCACTACACAATGAATGGAGCGGTGCTGTTCTGTATCTGTTCATTGTCTAAATCTAACTGGGGCTGAAAAGAGCTGATCGGTAGGATTGGCGGACCCCCACTTATATGATATTGATTAATATCACAAGTCCAGACAACCCCTTTAACATTGTAGTATAGGCCGTCGGTGTTTGCATGTCGGAGGTCTGCCAGAATCCTCGATAATCAGAAAAATAACTTGACTTTTTTTAGCCCATCGAAACCTTTCAGCATCAGTCTGCTGGTGGATGGACTGAAACGCGTCCAGTTATTTGCTGGAATAAAGAGGGAGAAACCAATATGTGAGTTCTGGGACCACCTTGATCTTCTATTTTTGTCCATACAAATATGGCTAGCTCTTCTCTTCCAACCCCCCTGAGTTCTCGGCAGAGCGCTCCTGTGTCCTCTAGAATCCACCACGGAAATCATCTACCCCGCCAACCAAAAGCATGGGGTAAATTAATTCCAATGGCCCGATTCTTATGTCCCCTCCCCCGACATTATCTGTTTCCAGGCAGTCGGGAGACCCCAACACAAATTAGATAGACAGCTGATACGGCCAACTTTTATCTAATGCATAAAGGAGCCAGATCAGTCACCCTCCTAATCAGAAGCTTCCATGACGCGCACACGTGTACATGCCGGATTGTCATTAGGGATCCTGGTGGAGAAGATCTTCTGGGGGCGCAGTGAATAAGTAACAACTGTATTATGAAATGAGTTTATAATCTGTACCCAGAATTATTTCACATTTCTCCAGTTATGTGAACTTGGACCTTCAGATTGCATGTATTTGGCCGTGCACACACGGTGACCATCGCTGAGGCAAATTTGAGTGCAGATTTGCAATTGTTACATGCAGATTTCCAAAAGCTACATGTATATTTGCAGCTGTTATATGCAGATTTGCAATATTTACATGCATATTTGCAACTATTACATGCAGATTTGCAATATTTACATGCAGATTTGTAACTATTACATGCTGATTTGCAATAATTACATACAGATTTGCAATAGTTAAATGCAGATTTGCAATATTTACATGCATATTTGCAACTATTACGTGCAGATTTGCAATATTTACATGCATATTTGCAACTATTACATGCTGATTTGCAATATTTACATGCAGATTTGGAACTATTGCATGCAGATTTGCAATAGCTACATACAGATTTGCAAGTGTTACATGTAGAGTTGCAACTGTTACATGCAGATTTCCAATAGTTACATACAGATTTGCAATAGTTGCATGCAGATTTGCAACTATTACATGCTGATTTGCAGTATTTACATGCAGATTTGGAACTGTTACATGCAGATTTCCAATAGTTATATGCAGATTTGCAACTATTACATGCTGATTTGCAATTGTTGCATGCAGATTTGCATCCGTTTTCGGGTCGTTGACTCCTAATGCGGCTAAGGGCTCATACTCACTTCCGTGAAACACGTCCGTGTCTCGCAAGTTAAATCCCGGCTCTGGCACCGGCACTCCAGAGCGGAGCGTGCGGCCGCACAGCAATACATGGAGCCGCACGCTCCGCTCCCAAGAGCCGGGTCTTACCATGCGAGACTCGGCCGTATTTCAGGCAAGTGAGTATGAGCCCTTATACCCAGAGTTTCAGTCTAAAATCTGTATCAAGAATAAATATAATGTGGGCTTATAAAACCCTAATGCCTTCACTTATGCATTTGGTCTTTTTTTATTTGTGGTGTGAACCTGATTCACGTGGATTACTGGCAGATTATAGGATGTGTGAACATGATCATCTTTACTTTTTACACTGCCTGAAACATTCTAGCGCTTCCTGGAAACGTGATTCAGTATGAAAACAGAGATGTCCACGTTTGCTTAGTGTCACTTTTATTGTTTGTTTTTAAAATCATGTTGTTTTTACTGGATGTCTCATGAAAAAAATGGGCGTAAATGACAACTAGTGCTTCACAAATCATCCGATCAGCATCCAGCTGCTACTGTGCTGCACTTTTGAATCAGAAGGATAGAATGGGCAGGGTGTCTCATGTCAGAGGGTCAGTGGCAGAACCTGAAGTTTATGGGCCCCAATGCAAAATCTCCAACAGGGCCCCAACTATCATGGGTCTTATTATAGTATCAGTGTATCCTTATAGGCCAAAAGGCTCTTTTACGCCCCCAACCCACCTAAACTCAAGGGCCAATGTTCTTCTAAAATTTCTGCACCTAACATAGTACCGTCCCTGATGAGGATACTGACATCACCTGCTTATTCGTCTGCCTGTCAAATTTGGGAAACCACTTGGTACTGCTGTTGCAAATAAATGTAGTCTTGTTGTTTTAGGCTTGAATCTGGAATTACATGGGGACTAAGCTTTCTATTTATAGACAGATATACTTTGCATATCTACCAGCTGCACTAAAAAGGATGGGCATGGTACTGGGTACACAACCATCGCCAAGTTATTATAGAGCAGCATGACTCATAGAGTCACACAAATCATACACTTAAAGGTGTTGTCCGGTAAAGATCACGTTATAACCATGAGGATAGGTAATAGCTTGTTGATTGGAGAAGTACGACCACTAATACAGCTGATAACTTGTTGATCGGTAGAGGTACGACCACTAATACAGGTGATATTTTGTTGATTGGTAGAGGTACGACCACCAGAACAGGTGATAACTTGTTGATCAGTAGCGGTACGACAACTTGGACAGGTGATAACTTGTTGATTGGCAGAGGTAAACCACTAGGACAGGTGATAACTTGTTGATTGGTAGAGATACGACCACTAGGACAGGTGATAACTTGTTGATTGGTAGAGATATGACCACTAGGACAGGTGATAACTTGTTGATTGGTAGAGATATGACCACTAGGACAGGTGATAACTTGTTGATTGGTAGATATATGACCACTAGGACAGGTGATAACTTGTTGATTGGTAGAGATACGACCACTAGGACAGGTGATAACTTGTTGATTGGTAGAGATATGACCACTAGGACAGGTGATAACTTGTTGATTGGTAGAGATATGACCACTAGGACAGGTGATAACTTGTTGATTGGTAGAGATATGACCACTAGGACAGGTGATAACTTGTTGATTGGTAGAGATACGACCACTAGGACAGGTGATAACTTGCTGATTAGTAGAGGTACGACATCTGGGACAGGTGATAACTCATTGATTGGTAGAGGTACGACCACTAGGACAGGTGATAACCTGTTGATTGATCGAGGTATGATCACTAGAACAGGTGATAAGTTGTTGATTTGTAGAGGTTCGATCACTAGGACATGTGATAACTCGTTAATTGGTAGAGGTATGACAACTGGTACAGGTGATAACTCGTTGATTGGTAGAGGTACGACCACTAAGACAGGTGATAACTTGTTGAATGGTAGAGGTAGGACCATTATGACAGGTGATAACTCATTGATTGGTAGAGGTACGACCACTAGTATAGGTGATAACTTGTTGATTGTTAGAGGTACGACCACTAGGACCGGAACATTCAGCAAAGCTGAGAGTGCATTTATATAGGGTAAAAATAAGCACACAAAAAATTCAGTATGAACTTCTTTAACCGGCACTCGAATTCCAGCATTCTGGCATCCAGGGTGTCTCTTGCAATTACTTGGCCCTCGAGACGACATAACATTGGGTAAAGCTTTTAAACTGGGCATCCTGGGTGACTCTTGTGAGCTGAAAAAGACCAGCACAGTGTAATTTTAAAAAAATTATGTGCTTAAGGAAGGAACTCATGGTCCAGACTTGTTGACGTAGGAACCTCAGCACCACAAAAGAAAATGAAACTGTAGGCCTTGTTGCAGTGATAGTTTATTTTGATCTGGCAAGGAGTCAAAAACAGATATGGTCTTACGTTTCGACCAGGAGCTATCACTGCAGCAAGACCTGTACTCTCATTTTGCTTGGTGGTACTGGTGTTCCTACCTCACCTTGTGAGAACCATGCCACGTCATGACATCACAGAGGAGTAAGTGATTGCAAGATGCTCCCAGTGTGCCAACAGTCCAGTGCCGACTGAGGAAGTCCACCCTGCCTTAATCTGACAGCCATGTAGTACCAAAGAGCACATCGGATAAGGGTAGCGTGGATCTTTTTGCTCATTAATATATAGAGATAGCTTTCAGCCAAACAAGTCTGCATGGCTAGCGTCAGAATAATAGGATGGCCGCAAGGCAACAAGCGACTAGATCTCTGTCTATCATTATATCTTTGTGAATGAGCCAAAACAATGTTGGATCAATATCAAAAATGTAAAAAAAAAGTCAGCGAGGACCCAACCCGCTGCGCATCTAAAAGGCAGATTCTTATGGATTAGACCGGGGGAAACCATGCATGATCTAATCACGCTCAGAAAACTGAATGAGTGACGAGCTTTTCCCTAAATCCTTTTTTCTTAGAGTATTGTAATGTCCCCTACACATATTTCTCTGCCGTAACAGGAGAAGGTTTGGGACATTTGCCCCTTCAGATTGTCTTGATGTAAAGACCAAATTTTTTTATAAAACTGATCCGACGCAGAAAAGGATGAAAGGGTTAAACAACTGTCCGCCTGAAGGTTACGCAACCTCTACCTGGCACTGAATGAGCGCTGTGACATTGGGATTGCCACATTCGCATTCCGCAGCCTCCGTGCTGACGGCACGTTCAGGGGCTCTCAATAATGGATCAGGAATTTAAACCTATTCACGTGTAAGGCCTTGTGTGACCAAACCTCTAATTAGGTTTGGCTTCTTGGCATTTTTTCTGTTTCATGCATTTTTCTCAATTGTTGTGATGAATGGCCATTGTTCGGAGCAGCGTCTACTGACATGTTAGACAGTGAAGTACATATTATCCTGATGAGAAGCTGAAGCACAATAATAGCAGTGCGTTCTGATATTAGGGAACCACTGTAACTGAATCCTGACAAATCCGGACTATCGAAAGTATCGCATGGAACAACAATCACATAACTTCAGTCAGGACTGGAAAATCCATAGAAGTAGTCACACTGTGCAGTGACTATGGGCCCACTACAGGTTAGTCCAGTTCCCCCTACTACGGAGTGGACAGATTCTGAAGGGACATCAGAAAATTATAAGAAAAGGAATGTTGAACTTCCCCAATGATCATATCAATATCATATCAAACTATTTAGATCTTTTTGCCATTAGGTCTCAAGACCTTTGCAACCTTATTATTGTATAATATACTGATTCCATAGGTTATAGAAGAACTTCCAAACTACTGAAGGTTCCAGTGAGCACTGTTGGGGCAATAATCCGAAAGTGGAAAGAACATCAATTCACCGTAAACCAGCCACGACCAGATATTCCCAGCAATATTTCAGACAGAGGAGTGAAAAGAATTATCAGAAGAGTTGTCCAGGAGCCAAGGCCCACATGTGTAGAGCTACAGAAAGACCTGGAGTCAGCAGGAACAACTGTTTCAAAGAAAATAATAAGTAATGCACTCAACCTCCATGGCCTGTATGTATGCTCACCACGCAAGGCTCCATTGCTGAACAAAATGCATGTTCAAGCGCGTTTAAAGTTTGCTCAACAACATTTACACACGCCTATGAAATACTGGGAGAATATAGTCTGGGCAGATGAGATCAAAATTGAACTCTTTAGATGCCATAATACACACCATGTTTGAAGGCCAAGAGCCGCTGCATATCACCCCCAAAACACCATACCAACAGTGAAGTTTGAAGGTGGGAACATCATGGTGTGGGGCTAGTTTTCATCATACAGCACTGGCAAACTTCACATGATTGCAGGAAGGACGAATGGACAAATGTACTGAGACATTATTAATAAATATGTGCTGCCATCTACCAAGATGATTAAGCAGAAACGAAGATGAACATTTCACACAGCCAAGGAAACTCTGCTAGAATGGCTGAGCCAATCACCGAACCTGAATCTAATAGAAAATTTATGGAAAGAACGCTCCGAGTTTATAGAAGGAGCCCATGGAAATTTCAGTATTTGAAGACTGTTTGGGTAGGAGAATGGGAAAAACGCATACATGAGCAATGCATCCGACTAGTTTCTCCATACAGGAGGCGTGAAGAAGCTGTCATCACCAACAAAGGCTTTTGTACAAATTATTAAATACATTTCAGGAAGTGTGTTCAATACTTTTTCCTTCTTTCTTCCAACTACTAGAATCTCATTAGTTCCTTACATGACAATAGGCTTACTACTTTTCATTGTATGTTAAACTCAAACCCTGTCGGTCCAGATGATCCGTATTCAATTGGAGTCAAAGTGTTCATGCCTGTTATGACATACAAAATGCAAGCTAAAAAAGATTGGTGAGGTTCTTTTATCTGGGAAGACCACCAATCATTGGGATGACTTAAGGCCCATTTATACTCGTTTATGACTTGATTGGTGCTTGTTTACTGGCCTGTTCCCATGAGCTCAGTAAAACTACTTGGTGAAGAACTATTGTTAATATGATGGTTCTGTCCTCAGACAGGATCATTCTATTGGCAGCACATCCTCTAATTACACGATGACTTTTATGCCCACAGAAATAATCAGACCCCCCAACGAATGAGCATTTTGCTCATTTTTAGGCTGATTGCCTACATGCTTACATGGGTTGTTAATCAGAAACAAGCGTTTGTTAGCCAATTTTTGGCTTGCGTAAAAGAGCCAATAAAATGAATGAGTTACAGAGACCACTCCATTATCCAATGATAATTAACATGCCATAGAAGTCTACTTTGAGACAACTCCATGTCAGTATCCCAAAAGACATATGAACAAGAACCATGGAACCTGAGGTCTGTGGGTCGGTCGCACTGGACAGTGGTTTAAATGTCTATATCTCTATGGAAAACTGACATACAGGAGAAGTAGTCAATCTACTGTGTCAAAAAGATCCATTTGTGACTAAAAGAACCCTGAACAGCTACTACTCAGCCATAATATTTCACCATTGATATCTTTGTTCCCACCATGTTAGTTGTGTGAGCACCGGGAATGCGCTAATCCTTTGTAACATCAAGAAACCTTTGAAGAGGCATCACACGTGATAGGACCACAACTATGGCACACAATCTCATCACGCAAGGCTGGAAATGGTCATATCTCCCACATAAAAGTTAGAGTAATAGCAGAAATACTTGTAACAATAAACCAGACCACAACTGCAGCTCAAAAATAGAAAATAAAAATCAGTGGTTCCGATGGGTAAGAACTGGGCAGATTAAAGTTGATGGAGGCCACTGGGCAAAATATCTGATGAAAGTTCCCATCTTACTTCTGGGACCTTGCCTCACCTGGATGTGCACGTTCTTCTCAATGAAGTCTCCCCAAATAAATCTATTGTATAGATGTGATCGTTCCCAAGTCAGCATGATGTGGGTCAGGACACATGGCTTTTCCAGCTTGGGATTACCAGTCCTGGTTTTGATTTGACCAAACTGGTCCCTAAAGTGGAGGAGGCTCCAAGCTTTAATGCCCCATGTGGCCTCCCTATAATTCTGCCATGGTTACCATCACTATTTAACACTATTACGTTTTCTACATGACTTAAGTGGTGACGATGGGGTCCACCTAAAGGAACATTGCCAAACCTGTATAAAACAAGGCTATAAACCCGAAAATAAGTAGACTTGTCCATTACAGGATCTCAGCTTTCATTGTGATTGCTGACTATGGAACCAGCTTTGATCACTCATACCTATGAAAATAAACTGTAATATTCACAGTGCATAAAATCATTGCGCTCGATGAACGTTTTGTTTAGACAGACCGATAGTCAGGATGTCTCATCTCCCGATTATTGGGTCATCTACATGATCCTTCCATAACCTCTAATGACGCTGATATCTTTATTAGTTCAGGTTTCTCTTTTGTTTATTATTGTTTATTATGCTTTGCTTATGTAGCGCAATCATATTCCGTGGTGCTTTATAGACATTTTCATCTCTGTCCCCATTGGGTCTCACAATCTAAATTCCCTATCGGTATGGTTTTGGAGGAACCCAGAGGAAACCCACGCAAACACGGGGAGAACATGCAAACTCCTTGCTGATGTTGTCCTTGGTGGGATTTGATTCCAGGACCCCAACACTGTATGACTAAAGTGCTAACCACTGGGCCACCGTGCCGCCCACCCATACTGCATATTTTCTTTTAGTGTTATTTTAGGTTTTCTAGAATGTTAATGGGGTTGTCCGGTAAAAACAAGTTATCACCTGTCCACAAAATAGGTGATAACTTAGTGACCGTAGGGGTCCGCACTGATCGACAGATAGGTGAATTTTTATCCCCGATGGGGGCACAGGTACAATCGATGAAAAATGTAGCAGCAGATCAGATGCCCGACCGCCGATCCATTCATTCTTTATGGGGCTGACGGAAAAAGCCGAGCACAGTGCTTGCCAGCCCCATTGAGCAGTGGTCGGACTCTATTCTAATGGGGATAAAAGTTGCAATTCTGCTGATCAATACTGGTCCCAGCAAGACCACACCGATCAATAAGTGATCATCTTTCCTTGGTTTCCCCCTTTAACAACCACACAACATTGACATTCATATGAAGCACATATTACACCGAACAGGTACCCCCGTATCCCCCTCCGCCTCCATCTCCCCATCCCTATATGCTTACACACGCATCGTACCATTCTCTGACACCGAGGCCAGTCTTTACTATCACCTTACCAAACACCCTGCCAGAGCTTCCAGTGATGAACACAACAGAAACAGCACGGGGCACAGGTAGTGCCAGGCTCGCTCTCATGTTACTCGCAGTCCTGCCAAGGGGCCCATTAAGGAGCAGATAAAGCAAGTGACAACCTCTTCCCCACCATGATTATGCCGCTGCATTTAAAGCTACATGATGGGTTTCTTCCATTTATTGCACCTCCATCAGTTAATTCATATTTTTCTGTGCCGTCCTGTCATTCTCTGCCCCATCAGATACACGTGTGATGACATATTTTGGTGCATCAATAATAAACACAGATGTGGAGTCGTAGACACTTTCGAGCATGCCGTCTTTGCATCGTTGCATTTTGTCAATGTTCTACGCGTCCTATCTATAATAAAAGTTGTCGCCTTAAATAATGTTGTTAGATGGGTACTCACCGTCCAAACTTTGCTGCCTCCTGTGCCTTGATGCACCCTCTTTTATATTCCAGCAGATGTCCCAAAATAAAAAAGACTCGTCCCCAGTGGTGTAGGGTCTCCCGTCTTGCTGTCACTTTGTCTAGGTATCACTAAACTGTCTCTGGTCGTGGTCTGATGGCAGGTGAATGTTTCACTGTGTACAAACAGAGGTGGAGCTAAACCAGAAGGACAGGTCTAGTGATCCAGGGAGGGGACGCCCAAGTGTCAGCCCTGTCCTGGGCCTGTGACTAGACAAGAGACTATGTGTGTGACGCCGGGAGGAGGAATACATTGTTTCCACCTCACTGTTCATTTAGAAACAATGTTTGCATAATGAAGAGTATGGGCAGCCATACACGGAGGAGCACCTAACCCTACAGAAGAGACGCCACATTGTATAACGCAGCCGAATATCTGATGCCGTCCACACACTACGTCCTCCTCGGGTGACGTGAACTGTTCACATCAATCATCGCACAAGGGTGACATGTTGTGTTGTATACGTCATGGCGATGATTCAGGAAAGGACGCTGCGATGCTTTATCTGCATGTCGTCCATACTAAAGGGAAGAAAGAAAAGGAAGCGATAGGAACGCAGCGGACTTACGTGGCGACAACGTGCGCGATCTCGTTAAATCCGCCGTCAATTAAACCAACCCGAAATTAACCTCTTAAGGACCGTAGCGTGTTTGTTCTTTAAGGGTTAATTCCCTCAATAATTTTACATACCGAACCTCTTGAATGGCTAATTTATCAAAGGATTTGAAAAGTCGAGGATGCGCAAAAAAAAAATAAATAAAATGCAGCAACTTTTGACGTTTTCGCATCAATTTCAGCCTGCTCTGCCAAAATGGGGATAACTGTGATGGGACAGGGGCGTGATGTCTAAATCCCATCTGCAAGATCCTATGTAAATATATAGTAGGTGTAATAATAATATTATCACCAAATGCCTCCAATTAGAAATGTAGTATAGTTCTTCTGATTCGCTATGTCACTTATCCCGTGTGCAGGGCATTGCAATAGCTTAGGTAGCCACAGTTACAACCATTCATATAGTGGCAGTTAGTTAGGTCTTAGTGGTCATAACCATGGATACCTACGCTGCTGCAATTCCCTGCACATGGGGTAAGGGACACAGGTTATCAGGAGAACTATACTACATTTCTAATTGGAGGTATTTGCTAAAATAATTATTACACTTACTACGACACTGCGACTCGCCCCCTTATGAAGACTTGTGTGACTAATACTGGTTTTGATGAATCAGTACCATTGTCTTTGTAGCTCAATATATCACCTTTTTGTAATTTTTCTTTCCTTTTGTTGCTAATCCGTGCAGTGGGAGACAAATCAGGGCTGAATCAGTATCCTGCCCCTTCTGGCAGCAGACAATATAAAACCTTCATGTTTTCCCCCCAGAAAGAGTCTTTCCATGCCACTGCAGAAACTCTGCTCCTTACCAGACAAGAAAGACAGAAACTGATTTGTATTGGTTGCTCTACAGTGAATAAAGGATCATTATGCAGAGAACTGGCTGTGTGCCTAGCTCTCAGCACATTATTTGGAGGGCTTTCCACCTTTGGACCTTTGGAGAACAATGTTTGTTATTTTTTTTTCTTATATGCTTGTAATTGGGGCTAAAAGTCATTTTTGCAATTGTTTCATTAAAAATGTTGCTCCGTTTGAATTCTACAGGCCCTGTATTGCTAGCTGCAGAATGAGTTAACTGTGAATCCGTCAGTGAGCCCACAATGGCGAACAAACAGGGAGGTTTTAGTACTTTTATCTTTTCTTCTGAGTTTCTATCAGCAGCTTTATGTCCAAAGACCACATCAAAGTTGTATGTGCAGGAGAACAAAGAATCTGTAAAAGCAAAATGGTGCAAAATTTGTAAGAAAAACCCAACTGCAAAAATGATTTTCAGCCCCAAACAGCGTTGGACTGGAGCACCTTGGGCCCACCAGAGAAAATCATTCTTGGGGCCCACTATGTAGCTACATAGAAATAGATACAAGATCACCAATTGTGCGGTAAAAAGCGCTAATATCAGGGTATAATATGAGATAGTTCACGTCTTAATAATGTAGCAAGGGTTGGGGTAGCCCCCACACAGAATATAATGTAGCCCCCTCATAAAATATAATGCGGTCCCCTCTCATAGAATATAATGCAGCACCCCACAAAATATAATGCAACCCCTTCAGGTATGACACAGTCCCCACCATAGAATATAATGTAGCACCCCCATAGGGTATAATGCAGCCCCCCTCATATAGTATAATGCAACCCACCACAGAATATAATGTAGTCCCCTGAGAGAATGCAGTTCCACCACAGAATATAATGCAGCCCCCCCATAGAGTACACTGTAGCCCCCTCATATAGTATGATGTAGCCCCCCATAATATAATGTAGTCCCGAGAGAATAATGCAGCCCCACCACAGAATATAATGCAGTTCCCCATAGAGTATACTGTAACCCCTCATATAGTATGATGTAGCCCCCCCATAATATAATGTAGTAACCTGAGTATAATGCAGTCCCCCCACAGAATATAATGTAGCCCCCCAGGCAGGGCCGTATTTAGAGTTTCTGCTGCCCTAGGCACTTTTAGTGCTGCCTCCCCCATTGGTGAGTATGACACTATCCGCAGTGGCTTTCGCAAGATTCGCTGATGTGAAAGTCGCCTTTTGCAGCAGATTCGGCAGTTTTTCTGCATCTGCCACGTAACGGATCACTTACGGCAACACTGCGTTTGGCTTCATTCATTCCCTATGGGATTTGCGGTACTTGCTGTGATCTGGGAAATGTGGTACCATACCTCCCAACTTTTGAAGAAGGGAAAATGGTGTAAAGGTTGCGGCGCACGTAGTGCACCGCGGCAAATTTTAGGCCACGCCTCTGACCACACCCATTTCACAACTAATCACACCCATATCCAAGTCCCAACCACACCCATTCAGCACTGCTGATCACACTGTTTTATATACAATATTTAAAACCAAAAAAATATGGCCACGCAGTGCTCCATACTGTATAATGGCTACGCAGTGCTCCACATACTGTATAATGGCCACACATGATGCTCCATACTGTATAATGGCCACACATGATGCTCAATACTGTATAATGACCTCACATGATGCTCAATACTGTATAATGACCTCACATGATGCTCCACACTGTATAATGACCTCACATGATGCTCCATACTGTATAATGGCTGCACATGATGCTCCATACTGTATAATGGCCGCACATGATGCTCCATACTGTATAATGGCCCCATATGATGCTCCATACTGTATAATGGCCCCACATGATGCTCAATACTGTATAATGACCGCACATGATGCTCCATACTGTATAATGACCTCACATGATGCTCAATACTGTATAATGACCGCACATGATGCTCCATACTGTATAATGACCTCACATGTTGCTCAATACTGTATAATGGCCTCACATGATGCTCAATACTGTATAATGACCGCACATGATGCTCCATCTATATATATAATTGTCTAAGGGTTTTTCCGTCTGTCTGTCTGTCTGTCTGTCTGCCCTGGAAATCCCACGTCCCTGATTGGTCGAGGCCGCCAGGCCTCGACCAATCAGAGACGGGCACAGTATCGACGTAGAAATCCCGCGCCTCTGATTGGTCGAGGCCGCCAGGCCTCGACCAATCAGCGACGGGCACAGCGACGATGATGTCATAAAGGACGTAGACATCCCGAGTCTCTGATTGGTCGATGCCGCCAGGCCTCGACCAATCAGCAATGGGCACAGCGACGATGATGTCATAAAGGACGTAGAAATCCCACGTTTCTGATTCAGCGATGGGCACAGTATCGACGTAGATGTCATAATGGTTGCCTTGGCGACGATGATGTCATAAAGGTTGCCTCGAGCGATGGGCACAATCTGCCGCGAATTCTGGAATCATCATTGTCCATATACTACGGGGACATGCATATTCTAGAATACCCGATGCGTTAGAATTAGGTCGAGGCCACCTCTATGACATCGTCGCCATGGCAACCATTATGACATCATCGTCGCTGTGCCTGTCGCTGATTGGTCGAGGCCGCCAATCAGCCAACGGGCACAGCGACGTTGATGTCATAATGGTTGCCATGGCGACGAAGATGTCATAAAGGTTGCCTCGACCAATCAGCGACGGGCCCAGTCTGCAGCGAATTCTGGAATCATCATTGTCCATATACTACGGGGACATGCATATTCTAGATCTAGAATACCCGATGCGTTAGAATCGGGCCACAATCTAGTACTGTATAATGACCTCACATGATGCTCAATACTGTATAATGGCCACACATGATGCTCCATACTGTATATTGGCTGCACATCATGCTCCATCTATCTATATATATAATTGTCTAAGGGTTTTTCCGTCTGTCTGTCTGTCTGTCTTTCTGTTTGTCTGTCTGTCTGTCCTGGAAATCCCACGTCTCTGATTGGTCGAGGCCGCCAGGCCTCGACCAATCAGCAACGGGCACAGCGACGATGATGTCATAAAGGACGTAGACATCTCACGTTTCTGATTCAGCGACGGGCACAGTATCGACGTAGATGTCATAATGGTTGCCATGGCGACGATGATGTCATAAAGGTTGCCTCGACCAATCAGCGACGGGCACAGTCTGCCGCAAATTCTGGAATCATCATTGTCCATATACTACAGGGACATGCATATTCTAGAATACCCGATGCATTAGAATCGGGCCACAATCTAGTACTGTATAATGGCCGCACATGATGCTCCATACTGTATAATGACCTCACATGATGCTCAATACTGTATAATGACCGCACATGATGCTCCATACTGTATAATGACCTCACATGATGCTCAATACTGTATAATGACCTCACATGATGCTCAATACTGTATAATGGCCGCACATGATGCTCCATACTTTATAATGGCCCCACATGATGCTCAATACTGTATAATGACCGCACATGATGCTCAATACTGTATAATGGCCACACATGATGCTCAATACTGTATAATGACCGCACATGATGCTCAATACTGTATAATGACCGCACATGATGCTCAATACTGTATAATGATCTCACATGATGCTCAATACTGTATAATGACCTCACATGATGCTCAATACTGTATAATGGCCACACATGATCCTCAATACTGTATAATGACCGCACATGATGCTCAATACTGTATAATGACCGCACATGATGCTCAATACTGTATAATGACCTCACATGATGCTCAATACTGTATAATGGCCGCAAATGATGCTCCATACTGTATAATGGCCCCACATGATGCTCAATACTGTATAATAACCGCACATGATGCTCCATACTGTTTAATGGCCACACATGATGCTCAATACTGTATAATGACCTCACATGATGCTCAATACTGTATAATGACCTCACATGATGCTCAATACTGTATAATGGCCGCACATGATGCTCCATACTTTATAATGGCCCCACATGATGCTCAATACTGTATAATGACCGCACATGATGCTCAATACTGTATAATGACCTCACATGATGCTCAATACTGTATAATGGCCACACATGATGCTCAATACTGTATAATGACCGCACATGATGCTCAATACTGTATAATGACCGCACATGATGCTCAATACTGTATAATGACCGCACATGATGCTCAATACTGTATAATGGCCCTACATGATGCTCAATACTGTATAATGGCCACACATGATGCTCCATACTGTATAATGACCGCACATGATGCTCAATACTGTATAATGGCCCTACATGATGCTCAATACTGTATAATGGCCGCACATGATGCTCCATACTGTATAATGACCGCACATGATGCTCAATACTGTATAATGGCCCTACATGATGCTCAATACTGTATAATGACCGCACATGATGCTCAATACTGTATAATGACCGCACATGATGCTCAATACTGTATAATGACCGCACATGATGCTCCATACTGTATAATGACCGCACATGATGCTCAATACTGTATAATGGCCCTACATGATGCTCAATACTGTATAATGACCGCACATGATGCTCCATACTGTATAATGACCGCACATGATGCTCAATACTGTATAATGGCCCTACATGATGCTCAATACTGTATAATGACCGCACATGATGCTCCATACTGTATAATGACCGCACATGATGCTCCATACTGTATAATGACCGCACATGATGCTCCATACCAGTGATGGGTAGTTCGTGAGTGAGTAGTTCAAAATGAACTAATCTTCAGAGTGAACTAGTTCATCTAGTTCACCATCCTGACAGAGATTAGTTCATTATGAACTAAACAGCAAGTGGGAGGAGACAGAGAGTGATCCCTCACACAGCTCCTCACACTGAAGATCCCTGGTCTCACACTTGCTCTTTATAGCTCCTGATACTGGAAAAGAAGGTAGTAAAACACTACACCACACATCAAATAGTAAATACAAATATAATAGTAATAAAACTGAAATTGTACAGTAGACAGACACAGCTCATGTGTGTGTGACAGAGTGTTTCTGTGGTGTGGTTCATGCCCCTCACCAGTGTTTGTGATAAGATCCGCCTCCTGGAGAGGATCAGCCTCAACACAGAACATCTAGTTCAGCAGTTCATATAGTTCATTTAGTTCACAGGTCACATGACATGATGCATTCCCTATCAGCTCCTCCCAGGATAGGGTGGAGAATTATCAGGCTGTCTAATAGGAAGATTTTCTTTGCCCCATAGCAACCAATCACAGGTCAGCTTTCTGATACTGCAGTAGTGCAGTGCTCTGCCAAGTGAAATCTGAGCTGTGATTGGTTGCTATGGGCATTTACTGTGCGGCAGCTTGGTAAATCTGTAGTTCTGCGTCGTTTCACCACATCTCTTCCTTTTGCCGCCTATTGCAGTGGTGTGAAATGAATCCTGTCTGACTGCTCAGTGCTCAATACCAGAGACTGCAAGTGACCATAATGTGTGCAGATAATGCACTGAAGAGACAGGAGCCAGGTATGGAATCATTTCACACCTAGGCTGTGTGCACACATTGCGTTTTTTTCGCGGGTTTTCCCGATAAAAACGCTATAAAACCGCAAAAAAATGCATATAATAAGCATCCCATCATTTAGAATGAATTCCGCATGTTTTGTGCACATGATGCGTTTCTTTCCGCGAAAAAACGCATCGCGGTAAAAAACGCAGCATGTTCATTAATTTTGCGGATTTCCCACTACAAAATGCATTGGGAAGTGTCCGGAAAAAAACGCGGCAAAACCGCAGCAAAAACATGTCAAAACCGCGGCAAAATGCGTGCGGTTTTTTTGTGGATTTCTTGCAGAAAATGTCCGGTTTTTCTCAGGAATTTTCTGCGAGAAATCCTGAACGTGTGCACATAGCCTTAGTGGAGAAGAAAGCAAAATGTTCCTACTGCTCCCATGTGATAAGTGTAGCTTGTGGTTCTGTGGGTAATCTGTCACGCCATTTAAATAATAATAATAATAAATATTTCAAAGAAAAAAAAGAAATTATTAACTTGAATAAATAACTTTTGAATTTTTTTTCTCCAGACTGAGTACCCCTTTAACAAGAGTTTGTTATGTAATGATCAGATGTATTAACTATTTCTGATCATTTTAACAAAACTATAACTCATCCTAGGAGCCACAGCGTCTGTGTAACGAACTAGAACTGATCCATCTCTTCTCAGCAGAATCCAGAGAAATACTGAACTAAATGAACCAATCTTTTGAACTAATCTTTTCAGTGAACTAGTTCATGGTGAACTAATCACCAAAATGAACTAGATTTCCCATCACTACTCCATACTGTATAATGACCTCACATGATGCTCCATACTGTATAATGACCTCACATGATGCTCCATACTGTATAATGACCTCACATGATGCTCCATACTGTATAATGACCGCACATGATGCTCAATACTGTATAATGGCCACACATGATGCTCAATACTGTATAATGACCTCACATGATGCTCAATACTGTATAATGGCCCTACATGATGCTCCATACTGTATATTGGCCACACATGATGCTCCATACTGTATAATGACCGCACATGATGCTCCATACTGTATAATGACCTCACATGATGCTCAATACTGTATAATGGCCGCACATGATGCTCAATACTGTATAATGACCTCACATGATGCTCAATACTGTATAATGGCCCTACATGATGCTCCATACTGTATATTGGCTGCACATGATGCTCCATACTGTATAATGACATCACATGATGCTCAATCTATATATATAATTGCCTAAGGGTTTTTCCGTCTGTCTGTCTTTCTGTCTGTCTGTCCTGGAAATCTCGCCTCTCTGATTGGTCGAGGCTGCCAGGCCACGACCAATCAGCGACAGGCACAGCATCGACGTAGAAATCCCACGTCTCTGATTGGTCGAGGCTGCCAGGCTTCGACCAATCAGCAACGGGCACAGCGACGATGATGTCATAAAGGACATAGAAATCCCACGTTTCTGATTCAGCGATGGGCACAGTATCGACGTAGATGTCATAATGGTTGCCATGGCGACGATGATGTCATAAAGGTTGCCTCGACCAATCAGCGACGGGCACAGTCTGCCGCGAATTCTGGAATCATCATTGTCCATATACTACGGGGACATGCATATTCTAGAATACCCGATGCGTTAGAATCGGGCCACAATCTAGTACTGTATAATGACCTCACATGATGCTCAATACTGTATAATGGCCCCACATGATGCTCCATACTGTATAATGACCTCACATGATGCTCCATACTTTATAATGGCCCCACATGATGCTCCATATTGTATAATGACCGCACATGATGCTCCATACTGTATAATGGCCACACATGATGCTCCATACTGTATAATGACCGCACATGATGCTCCATACTGTATAATGGCCATACATGATGCTCCATACTGTATAATGACCGCACATGATGCTCCATATTGTATAATGGCCATACATGATGCTCCATACTTTATAATGGCCCCACATGATGCTCCATATTGTATAATGGCCATGGCTCATATCCCCCCCCTCCTCCTGTATGCATGGCTCATAATCCCCCCCCCCCCCCGTATGCATGGCTGATGGCTCATAATCCCCCCCCCTGTATGCATGGCTGATGGCTCATAATTCCCCCCCCCCCTGTATGCATGGCTGATGGCTCATAATCCCCCCCCCGTATGCATGGCTGATGGCTCATAATCCCCCCCCCCTGTATGCATGGCTGATGGCTCTTAATTCCCCCCCCCCTGTATGCATGGCTGATGGCTCATAATCCCCCCCCCCCCGTATGCATGGCTGATGGCTCATAATCCCCCCCCTGTATGCATGGCTGATGGCTCATAATTCCCCCCTCCCTCCCTATGCGTGGCTGATGGCTCATAATTCCCCCCCTCCCTCCCTCCCTATGCGTGGCTGATGGCTCATAATTCCCCCCCTCCCTCCCTATGCGTGGCTGATGGCTCATAATTCCGCCCCCTCCCTCCCTCCCTCCCTATGCGTGGCTGATGGCTCATAATCCCCCAACCCCTCCCTCCCTATGCGTGGCTGATGGCTCATAATTCCCCCCCTCCCTCCCTCCCTATGCGTGGCTGATGGCTCATAATTACGCCCCCTCCCTCCCTCCCTATGCGTGGCTGATGGCTCATAATCCCCCCCTCCCTCCCTATGCATGGCTGATGGCTCATAATTACGCCCCCTCCCTCCCTCCCTCCCTATGCGTGGCTGATGGCTCATAATCCCCCCCTCCCTCCCTATGCATGGCTGATGGCTCATAATTCCCCCCCCTCCCTCCCTATGCGTGGCTGATGGCTCATAATTCCCCCTCCCTCCCTCCCTATGCGTGGCTGATGGCTCATAATTCCCCCCCCTCCCTCCCTATGCGTGGCTGATGGCTCATAATTCCCCCCCCCTCCCTCCCTATGCGTGGCTGATGGCTGATGGCTGATAATTCCCCCCTCCTCCCTCCCTATGCGTGGCTGATGGCTCATAATTCCCCCCCCCCCCTATGCGTGGCTGATGGCTCATAATTCCCCCCCTCTCCCTCTCTCCCTCCCTATGCGTGGCTGATGGCTCATAATCCCCCCCTCCCTCCCTATGCGTGGCTGATGGCTCATAATTCCCCCCCTCCTTATGCATGGCTGATAGCTCATAATTCCCCCCCCTCCCTCGCTCCCTCCCTATGCGTGGCTGATGGCTCAGAATTCCCCCCCCTCCCTATGCATGGCTGATGGCTCATAATTCCCCCCCCCTCCCTCCCTATGCATGGCTGATGGCTCATAATTCCCCCCCCTCCCTCCCTATGCGTGGCTGATAGCTCATAATTCCCCCCCCCTCCCTCCCTATGCATGGCTCATCTCTCCACCCCCTCCCCAGCTCCTTCTCCCGGGCCATCTTGCATGGCGCGGGTGGCTTACCATCCTCCCACCGCCCCCCGTCCCTCATACTCACCTGTCAGCTGCCTGTCCCACACGCCGCGCCGACATCCCTCCGGCTCCGGCTCTGTCCCGCCGCAGCGCCTTCTTCCTGAGTGAGCGGTCATGTGGTACCGCTAATTAAGGTCATGAATATGCGCATATTCATGACCTTAATTAGCGGTACCACATGACCGCTCACTCAGGACGCGCTACAGACGCTGAGACCAGGCATCGCTGGAGCAGGTGAGTATCGTCTTCAAGGAGGGTGGGACTCTGAGACTTGGAGGTGGGGGGACTCGGAGGTGGGGGGGGACTCGGAGGTGAGGGGGACTCGGAGGCTGGGGGGCGGGGCCGTCGGTCGCGTTTTTGACCCGGGACTTATTAAAAAAAAAAAAACACCTTGCTCAGGTGCCGCCCCCCGCAATGTCGCCGCCCTAGGCACGTGCCCTCGCGTGCCTAGTGGCAAATATGGCCCTGCCCCCAGGGCCGTATTTAGAGTTTCTGCTGCCCTAGGCACTTTTAGTGTTGCCTCCCCCTTTGGTGAGTATGACACTATCGGCAGTGACTTTGGCAAGAATCGCTGATGTGAAAGTCGCCTTTTGCAGCAGGTCGTGCAGTTTTTCTGCATCTACCGCGTAACGGATCACTTACGGCAACACTGCGTTCGGCCTCATTCATTCCCTATGAGATTTGCGGCACTTGCTGTGATCTGGCAAATGTGGTACCATACCTCCCAACTTTTGAAGAAGGGAAGGAGGTAGAAAGTTTGCGGCGCGCGTAGTGCGCCACGGCAAATTTTAGGCCACGTCTCTGACCCCACCCATTTCACAACTAGTCACACCCATATCCACGTCCCAACCACAGCCATTTAGCACTGCTGATCACGCTGTTTTATATACAATAATTATAAACAAAAAAAAAATATGGCCACACATAATAGCCACACATGATGCTCAATACTGTATAACGGCCACCACACATGATGCTCCATACTGTATAATGGCCACACATGATGCTCCATACTGTATAATGGCCACACATAGTGCTCCATACTGTATAACGGCCACACACAGTTCTCCATATTGTATAATGATCCCACATGATGCTCAATACTGTATAATGGGCTTAAATGATGCTCCATACTGTATAACGGCGACACATGATGCTCCATACTGTATCACGGCCACACATGATGCTCCATACTGTATTATGTCCATTGGCCACACATGATGCTCCATACTGTATAACGGCCACACATGATGCTCAATACTGTATAATGATCCCACATGATGCTCCATACTGTATAATGGCCACACATGATGCTCAATACTGTATAATGGCCACACAGTGCTCCATACTGCATAATGATCCCACATGATGCTCCATACTGTATCATGGCCACACATGATGCTCCATACTGTATCATGGCCACACACAGTTCTCCATACTGTATAATGATCCCACATGATGCTCAATACTGTATAATGACCCCCCTCCTGTATGCATGGCTCATATCCCCCTCCTGTATGCATGGCTCATATCCCACCCCGAATGCATGGCTCGTATTCCCCCCCTGAATGCATGGCTCATATTCCCCCCCTGAATGCATGGCTCATATTCCTGCCCCTGTATGCATGGCTCATATTCCCCCCCTGAATGCATGGCTCATATTCCCCCCTGTATACTTGGCTCATATTCCCCCCCTGAATGCATGGCTCATATTTCCCCCCCCCCAAATGCATGGATCTTATTCCCCCTCCCCGTATGCATGGCTTGTCTCTCCACCCCCCCGCTCCCGCCTTGCATGGCGCGCCGGCTTATGTCCTCCTTCAGACCCCCCATGTGTGTGACAGCATCGCCTCCTTCCCCACAGACCCCCCATGTGTGTGACAGCACCCCCTCCTTCCCCACAGACCCCCCATGTGTGTGACAGCACCCCCTCCTTCCCCACAGACCCCCATGTGTGACAGCACCCCCTTCTTCCCCACAGACCCCCCATGTGTGTGACAGCACCCCCTCCTTCCCCACAGACCCCCACGTGACAGCACCCCCTCCTTCCCCACAGACCCTCACGTGACAGCACCCCCTCCTTCCCCACAGACCCCCCATGTGTGTGACAGCACCCCCTCCTTCCCCACAGACCCCCACGTGACAGCACCCCCTCCTTCCCCACAGACCCCTACATGACAGCACCCCCTCCTTCCCCACAGATCCCCACGTGACAAAGGTGACATCAAGCCCCTCAACTATCACCCCACTCGCCACCGCTAGAGGGCAAATAGGAAGAGGGAGGCTAAGTGCCAGAATTGGCGCATCTTAGAGATGCGCCTTTTCTGGGGAGGCTGAAAGCTGATGTTTGTAGCTGGGGGGAGTATCCATGGCCCCTTCCTAGGCTGTTAACATCAGCCAGCAGTTGTCTGCATAGCCTTTGCTGGTTATTAGTTATAGGGTGGCCCTATGTTATTTTCTGGGTGGGTTCCCCCATTTTAATAGCCAGTAAAGTCTAATTATGCAGCTGTGAGCTGATATTAATAGCTTGGGAAGCTCTGTGGGTATTACCCCCTTTCCCAGGCTATATACATCTGCCCCCAGTCGTCGGTTTTCTCTCTGCTGGTTAGGAAAATGATGCGAGAGCCCGCGCCATTTTTTTCAGAAAAATAATATTTTAATTAAACATATGTACAGTAAGCTGCACATACACTGCACTAATTGTATTTGTCACAGACATCAGTATATTTACCTATTCTATGTGTATTTACTGTATGTAATCCATCTCTTCTATCCTGCTGTGATTTTACACTACGCGGGTGTTGAATTTCCTGCTTTTATTCTATCTATCATATATACACACGGGGTCAAAATTGTTGGTACCCCTTGAAAAACCCACAATGGTCACAGAAATAACTTGAATCTGACAAAAGTAATAGTAAATAAAAAATCCATGAAAATGAACAAATGTAAGTCAGACATTGCTTTTCAACCATGCTTCCACAGAATTAAAAAAATAAAATAAAACTAATGAAATAGGCCTGGACAGAAATGATGGTACCCTTAACTTAATATTTTGTTGCACAACCTTTTAAAATAATAATAATCTTTATATAGCGCCAACATATTCCACAGCGCTTTACAGTTAAACAGTTTCAATCACAACAGTCATAAGTAACAGCGTTAACAATAATATAATGATTAAAGCAAAATAAGACAACCCTGCTAATGAGAGCTTACAATCTAGAATGAGGTGGGGGAGATACAAGGTACAGGTGTGTATTTACAATGATGTATTTACAATGATGGTCCAGACATCTTCAGGAGGTGGGGGATAGGTGGAGATAGTGAATGTGCTACACACACACACTTACACATAAAATTACTTTTATTAGGGAACGTGATAGGCCGCTCTGAACAAATTTGTTTTGAGGGAGCGCCTAAAACTATGCAAATTGTGGATGGTCCTAATATCTTGGAGTAGAGCATTTCAGGGGGTTGGCGCAGCGCGGGAGAAGTCTTGGAGTCGGGAGTGGGAGGTACGGATTAGTGCAGAGGTTAGTCAAAAGTCATTTACAGAGCACAGCGATCGGCTCGTCCGATCGACAGAAATGAGGGAGATGTAAGGGGGTGCCGCACTGTGGAGAGCTTTGTGGGTGAGAACAAGCACTTTGAATTGGATCTTATAATGAATGGGCAGCCAGTGTAATGACTGGCGAAGAGCAGACGCGTCCGAGAAACGATTAGGTGGATTACCCTGACTGCTGCATTAAGGATGGAGTGGAGAGGGGAAAGTCGAGTGAGGGGGAGGCCAATTAATAGAGCGTTACAGTAATCCAGGCGGGAGTGGATCAGGGCGACAGTGAGGGTTTTTGTTGTTTCCATGGTGAGAAAAGGGCGGATTCTAGAGATGTTCTTTAGGTTTAGGTGGCACGAGCAGGCAAGAGATTATATATGGGAAATGAAGGAGAGATCGGAGTCAAATATAACATCCAGACAGCGCGCCTGCTGCCGGGGTGTTATGGTGCCACCCATGGAGAGGGAAATGTCAGATTTAGGGAGGTTAGTAGATGGCAGGAGTAGAAGAAGTTCGGTTTTGGAAAGGTTGAGTTTTCGATAGAGAGCGGACATGATGTCAGAGACTGCAGACTGACAGTCAGTGGCTTTCTGTAGTACAGCGGGGGTAAGGCCAGGGGATGACGTATATAGTTGTGTGTCATCAGCATAAAGATAGCACTGAAAGCCAAATCTGCTGATGGTCTGTCCAAATGGGGCCGTGTAGAGGGAAAAGTGAAGGGGGCCAAGGACTGAGCCCTGAGGTATCCCGACAGTGAGAAGAAGAGGAGATGAAGTGGAGCCAGCGAACAGAACACTGAAGGAGCGGTCAGAAAGGTTGGAAGAGAACCAGGAGAGAGCAGTGTCCTTAATGCCATTGACTGGAGCCTAGAGAGTAGGAGAGGGTGGTTAACAGTGTCGAAAGCTGCAGAAAGGTCGAGAAGAATGAGCAGAGAGTGGTCACCATTACATTTTGCGGTCAGATGGTCGTTGGTCCCTTTGATGAGTGCAGTTTCTGTCGAATGTAGGGGGCGGAAACCGGACTATGAAGGGTCTAGGAGGGAATGAGTGGAGAGGTAACGGGTAAGGCGGGAGTAGACCAGGCGCTCCAAGAATTTATCTTAAGGGGAGATTGGAGACTGGTCTGTAGTTGTTTGTGCAGGATGGGTCGAGGATGGGTTTCTGTAATAATGGAGTAATGATAGAGTGTTTGAAGAAGGAGGGGAAAATGCCAGAGGAGAGGGAGAGATTTTGAGGCAATCACTGCAATCAAACAATTCCTGTAACTGTCAATGAGACTTCTGAACCTCTCGACAGGTGGTTTGGCCACTCCTCAAGAGTAAACTGCTCCAGTTGTCTCGTGTTTGAAGGTTGCATTTTCCAGACGGTATGTTTCAGCTCTTTCCAAAGATGCTCAATAGGATTTGGGTTAGGGCTCATAGAAGGCCACTTCAGAATAGTCCAATGTTTTCCTTTTAGCCATTCTTGGTTGTTTTTAGCTGTGTGGTTTGGGTCATTATTCTGTTGCAAGACTCATGACCTGCGACTGAGACCAAGCTTTCTGACACTGGGCAGAACATTTCTCTCTAAAATCCCTTGATAGTCTTGAGATTCATTGTACCCTGCACAGATTCTAGACACTCTGTGCCAGATGCAGCAAAGCAGCCCCAGAACATAACATCCTCCTCCATGTTTCACAGTAGGGACAGTGTTCTTTTCTTGATATGCTTAATTTTTCCGTCTGTGAACATAGAGCTGATGTGCCTTGCCAAAAGTTCCATTTTTGTCTCATCTGTCCATAGGACATTCTCCCAGAAGCTTTGTGGCTTGTCAACATGTAGTTTGGCAAATTCCAGTCTGGCTTTTTCATGATTTTTTTTTAACAATGGTGTCCTCCTTAGTTGTCTCCCATGAAGTCCACTTTGGCTCACACAATGACGCATGGTGCGATCTGACACTAATGTTCCTTGAGCTTGAAGTTCACCTTTAATCTGTTTAGAAGTTTTTCTAGGTTTTTTTTGTACCATTCGTATTATCCGTCTCTTTGATTTGTCATCAATTTTCCTCCTGCGGCCACGTCCAGGGAGATTGGCTACAGTCCCATGGATCTTAAATTTCTGAATAATATTTGCAACTGTAGTCACAGGAACATCAAGCTGCTTGGAGATGGTCTTATAACTTTTACCTTTAACATGTTTGTCTATAATTTTCTTTCTAATCTCCTGAGATAACTATTTCCTTCGCTTCCCCTGGTCCATGTTGAGTGTGATACTCACCATGTCACCAAACAGCACAGTGAGTATCTGTAGCCCTATATACAGGCCACTCACTGATTCCAACATTGTAGACTCCTGTGATGATAGTTAATGAACACACCTTGATTTAACATGTCATAGTAACATAGTAACATAGTTAGTAAGGCCGAAAAAAGACATTTGTCCATCCAGTTCAGCCTATATTCCATCATAATAAATCCTCAGATCTACGTCCTTCTACAGAACCTAATAATTGTATGATACAATATTGTTCTGCTCCAGGAAGACATCCAGGCCTCTCTTGAACCCCTCAACTGAGTTCGCCATCACCACCTCCTCAGGCAAGCAATTCCAGATTCTCACTGCCCTAATAGTAAAGAATCCTCTTCTATGTTGGTGGAAAAACCTTCTCTCCAGACGCAAAGAATGCCCTCTTGTGCCCGTCAACTTCCTTGGTATAAACAGATCCTCAGCGAGATATTTGTATTGTCCCCTTATATACTTATACATGGTTATTAGATCCCCCCTCAGTCATCTTTTTTGTAGACTAAATAATCCTAATTTCGCTAATCTATCTGGGTATTGTAGTTCTCCCATCCCCTTTATTAATTTTGTTGCCCTCCTTTGTACTCTCTCTAGTTCCATTATATCCTTCCTGAGCACCGGTGCCCAAAACTAGTGATTTGTACAGAGGCAGTATAGTGCTCTCATCATGTGTATCCAGACCTCTTTTAATGCACCCCATGATCCTGTTTGCCTTGGCAGCTGCTGCCTGGCACTGGCTGCTCCAGGTAAGTTTATCATTAACTAGGATCCCCAAGTCCTTCTCCCTGTCAGATTTACCCAGTGGTTTCCCATTCAGTGTGTAATGGTGATACTGATTCCTTCTTCCCATGTGTATAACCTTACATTTATCATTGTTAAACCTCATCTGCCACCTTTCAGCTCAAGTTACCGTATATACTCGAGTATAAGCCGAGATTTTCAGCCCAAATTTTTGGGCTGAAAGTGCCCCCCTCGGCTTATACTCGAGTCACGGTAGCGGTGGGGTCGGCGGGTAAGGGGGTGAGGGCGCTGAGGTATACTTACCTAGTCCCAGCGATCCTCGCGCTGTCCCTGCCGTCCCACGGGCTTCGGCGCTGCAGCTTCTTCCTCTCTTCAGCGGTCACGTGGGACCGCTCATTACAGAAATGAATAAGCGGCTCCACCTCCCATAGGGGCGGAGCCGCTTATTCATTTCTCTAATCAGCGGTGCCGGTGACCGCTGATAGAGAAAGAAGCTGCGGCACCGAAGACCAGGCAGAGGGACAGCGCGAGGATCGCCAGGACTAGGTGAGTATGTTATATTCACCTGTCCACGTTCCAGCCGCCGGGCGTCGCTCCATCTTCCCGGCGTCTCCATCTTCCCGGCGTCTGCACTCTGACTGTTCAGGTCAAAGGGCGCGATGACGCATACAGTGTGCGCGGCGCCCTCTGCCTGATCAGTCAGAGCAGAGACGCCGGGAAGATGGAGGCGCCGGAACGAGACGCCGGGAGCTGCAATCAAGGGAGGTGAGTATGTGTTTTTTTTTTTTATTGCAGCAGTAGCAGCGGCAGAACAGATTAATGTGGAGCATCTATGGGGCACAATGAACGGTGCAGAGCACCGTATATGGCACAGCACAGCTATGGGGCACAGTGAACGGTGCAGAGCACCGTATATGGAGCACATCTATGGGGCACAGTGAACGGTGCAGAGCACCGTATATGGAGCACATCTATGGGGCACAGTGAACGGTGCAGAGCACCGTATATGGAGCACATCTATGGGGCACAGTGAACGGTGCAGAGCACCGTATATGGAGCACATCTATGGGGCACAGTGAACGGTGCAGAGCACCGTATATGGAGCACATCTATGGGGCACAGTGAACGGTGCAGAGCACCGTATATGGAGCACATCTATGGGGCACAGTGAACGGTGCAGAGCACCGTATATGGAGCACATCTATGGGGCACAGTGAACGGTGCAGAGCACCGTATATGGAGCACATCTATGGGGCACAGTGAACGGTGCAGAGCACCGTATATGGAGCACATCTATGGGGCACAGTGAACGGTGCAGAGCACCGTATATGGAGCACATCTATGGGGCACAGTGAACGGTGCAGAGCACCGTATATGGAGCACATCTATGGGGCACAGTGAACGGTGCAGAGCACCGTATATGGAGCACATCTATGGGGCACAGTGAACGGTGCAGAGCACCGTATATGGCACATCTATGGGGCACAGTGAACGGTGCAGAGCACCGTATATGGCACATCTATGGGGCACAGTGAACGGTGCAGAGCACCGTATATGGAGCACATCTATGGGGCACAGTGAACGGTGCAGAGCACCGTATATGGAGCACATCTATGGGGCACAGTGAACGGTGCAGAGCACCGTATATGGCACAGCTATGGGGCACAGTGAACGGTGCAGAGCACCGTATATGGCACACCTATGGGGCACAGTGAACGGTGCAGAGCACCGTATATGGCACACCTATGGGGCACAGTGAACGGTGCAGAGCATCGTATATGGCACACCTATGGGGCACAGTGAACGGTGCAGAGCATCGTATATGGCACACCTATGGGGCACAGTGAACGGTGCAGAGCACCGTATATGGCACAGCTAGGGGGCACAATGAACGGTGCAGAGCACTGTATATGGCACAGCTATGGGGCACAGTGAACGGTGCAGAGCACTATATGGGGCACAGCTATGGGGAAATATGAACGGTGTAGAGCACTATATGGCACAGCTATGGGGAAATAATTATCTATTTTTATTTTTGAAATTCACCGGTAAATGCTGCATTTCCACCCTAGGCTTATACTCGAGTCAATAAGTTTTCCCAGTTTTTTGTGGCAAAATTAGGGGGGTCGGCTTATACTCGGGTCGGCTTATACTCGAGTATATACGGTACTTAGTTCTCTTAGTACTCGTGGGTGTATGCCATCCGGACCTGGAGATTTATCTATTTTAATCTTATTTAGCAGGTTTCGCACCTCTTCTTGGGTTAGATTGGTGACCCTTAATATAGGGTTTTCATTGTTTCTTGGGATTTCACCTAGCATTTCATTTTCCACCGTAAATACCGTGGAGAAGAAGGTGTTTAATATGTTAGCTTTTTCCTCGTCATCTACAACCATACTTTCCTCACTATTTTTTAAGGGGCCTACATTTTCAGTTTTTATTCTTTTACTATTGATATAGTTGAAGAACAGTTTGGGATTAGTTTTACTCTCCTTAGCAATGTGCTTCTCTGTTTCCTTTTTGGCAGCTTTAATTAGTTTTTTAGATAAAGTATTTTTCTCCCTATAGTTTTTTAGAGCTTCAATGGTGCCATCCTGCTTTAGTAGTGCAAATGCTTTCTTTTTACTGTTAATTGCCTGTCTTACCTCTTTGTTTAGCCACATTGGGTTTTTCCTATTTCTAGTCCTTTTATTCCCACAAGGTATAAACCGCTTACAGTGCCTATTTAGGATGTTCTTAAACATCTAAACATCCCTTTTGTCACATTATTTTCAGGAGTACTATCATTTTTGTCCAGGCCTATTTCATGAGTTTCTTTTTTTTTTTTTTTTTCTGTGGAAGCATGGTTGAAAAGCAATGTCTCACTTTCATTTGTTCATTTTCATAGATCTTTTATCTATTATTACTTTTGTCAGATTCAAGTTATATCTGTGACCATTGTGGATTTTTCTGTCATTAAACGAGGGGCATCAACAATTTTGACCACGTGTGTATATAAATATATACATATATATGTTCTGAAGAATACTTCCTTTGGAAATGATGTGTAAATGACTTAGAAAATTTATCTATGTTAAAGCTCATGTTAAAATCGCATTGCAGTCGGAGACATGGAGACACGCTTGCAAAAAATCAATGACATCTGCACAGATGCATTGATTTTAATGCGTCTACGTGTGTCAGTGGCTCCGGTACGTGAGGAAACTGTCACCTCACGTACCGGAGCCACTGACGTGTGAAACCGGCCTAATGAGGTTTCCTTACTATTATATATGTGAAATTAAAGAAAAAAGATGGTGGCGGCGGCAATTCTGCTGCAGAAATGACCGAAAAAAGCAACGAAGAGGACGCTTGAAAAAAAAAATCACTACTGGAGTTTTCTCAAAGTGTCTCACATTTCAAAAACCATGGGTGAGCGCCGGTGTCTATAAAAATATCACCCGGGAGTGCAAACACTGATTCTTCATTAGAGTGCATTCACACATCCGATTTTTTATCGCACTCATAGCATGTCATGTCACTTGTCTATTCACACATGCATGAAAATCACGGATCCGAGAAAAAACTCAGAGCATGTCCTATACCAATATTGAGGCTGAGAATAGAAGATACACATTGGGTCTGGGTACTGTCAGATAAAAATCAGGCAGCAAACACACAGGCACATGCATATATGAATGCACACTTAGGTTTTTTTTCCCTGGTATTTTTGACAGATGCCTTTACATTTAGTAAAAGTCACACTTTTTACACATCTCACTCCATTTTTCCACTGCATTAAGGTTTCTAGAGGAAGTTAAAATTTCTGTGCAATTTTTTTAAAGGATTTGCAACTTTTGGTGCAGAAAAAAAAATGATTAAAAACAAAAATAAGGAATAAAAAACCCCAGCAAAACTGCAGGACAAAAAAAAGAAAAAAGTGACTTCAATTAGTAGTGAATGATGAATCTGGCCCGTAGTTGTGACATTGCAGTGTTTTTACATGTGAGGGCTAGTTTTCTGCCGGACGAGTTGTATATTCGAATGACAACATCCATTTTATCATGTAATGTATTGTAAAGACAAAACAAAATTCAAAGTGTGGCAAAATAGCAAAAATAAAAAAGCAATTCTGCAATTGGCAATTGTTTTTTTTTTTAGCTTTTTTTTCATTGACAGGGTTCGTTTATGGTAAAAGTGATCTGATAATATGATTCTCCAGGTCAATACGAGTGCGCAGATACCAAACATGCATAATATTTTTGGGTGGTGAAAAATAATTTCAGAAATTTGAAAAAAAAAAAAAACGTTTTTGCTTATACTCATCTCTACACCACTTTTCAAGACCCATAACATTATACATTTTCAGAACCAGGGGTGTTGTGAGGGCTTATTTTTTTGCTCCCCAAGTTGATGTTTTTATTGATATCATCTTGGGCTAGATACGATGTTTTGATTGCCTGTTATTCAATTTTTTTTTGTAAAAAAAACCCCGCAGTTCTGGGGTTTTGATGTTTTTTTTCTTGTTATGCCGTTTAATTTGATTAATTTATTTTATACTTTGATATATACGTCATATGTCGTTAAGGGGTTAACCATTTATTGCTTACACCACTATGATGCCATGTGAGACAAATGTAAATATTTTTATTTCTAAATCATGACAATTTCCCATCTCGTTTCTAAGGCCATGTTCACACGTTCAGTATTTGGTCAGTATTTTACATCAGTATTTGTAAGCTAAAATCAGGAAGAAAAGTATAATAGAAACATATGCACCACTTCTGTATTTATCACCCACTCCTGGTCTTGGCTTACAAATACTGATGTAAAATACTGACCTAATACTGAACGTGTGAACGTGGCCTTATAAATAAAAAAGAACAGAAGATTTATAATAAATATTGCTAGAGAAATCTGCTTTTTTTCCCCCCTGGACTGATCTTTCACTCTTAATTCCTGGGTATAACTTGTAAAATCTGTATTCAGTGAAGACAATTTTTCTCATTACTGAGATAGGAGATGACAGTTGGTGCTTTTAAAATTCTATGGAGAAGGCAAGAAGGAAGTGGATCAAGAGATAGGCACAGACATTTTTCTGCAAGTTTTCCTGAAACAACAGTTAGAGTTCTCCATAGAACTTTATGAGCACCAACTGTCATCTCCGTTCTCAGTAATGGGAAAGTCTGTACTCACTGAAGACAGGTTTTATTTCAGAATTTTGAGAAAGAAAACTTAGTCCAGGAGGAGAAAGAAGCAGATTTATCTATCAAGATATATTGAATACACAATACACAAGGCTCTGAGATGGGTAAGGGAGAGATACTTGGTGGCAAGGACCAGGATCTCAGTTCAAGGTCCTTAGTATCACGAAAGGTCCACAATCCGTTTTGCCTTGGCTGGTTTAAAGGGCACTAGAGTAATCATTCTCTATCAAGATATATTGAATACACAATACAGAAGGCTCTGAGATGGGTAAGGGAGAGATACTTGGTGGCAAGGACCAGTATCTCAGTTCAAGGTCCTTAGTATCACGAAGGGTCCACAATCCGTTTTGCCTTGGCTGGTTTAAAGGGCACTAGAGTAATCATTCTCTATCATGATATATTGAATACACAATACACAAGGCTCTGAGATGGGTAAGGGAGAGATACTTGGTGGCAAGGACCAGGATCTCAGTTCAAGGTCCTTAGTATCACAATCCGTTTTGCCTTGGCTGGTTTAAAGGGCACTAGAGTAATCACCAGTTCTACACCCAATGTTGCTCCTAATAGTAAGGTACAGCTATGATTACTTTGTAAGATATTGCGTGGACAGTCACACCGCTAGTAATAAGGTCTGGAAGTAAATGTGTCATAGTAACCACCCGTTGTCTCTTTCCTCACTGATAATAAAGGTTGTGGAATATTTTGTATGTAATGTTATAATTACATCTTTGTATCAGAACCAGGAAACTCATCACTGATGATGAAGCTGCAGAAAAACAACAGCTACAGGAGCAACACTTGGCCAGGCCAACAATGGGCCATTGTCTGCAACGTGAGAGAAGTCATCTGGGAATTGGCACTCATGCTTGGAATGTTCTACCTGACTTCATGGGTTTGACGACTCGTCAGGAATGGATTCTTACATGGCTTCAATCACATGGTGAGATAGGGGGGTATTACTGAGAAGTTCTATTGGCTTTCACCTTGCCTCATAACTAAAATAAAGAAAGGAGAGAGCGTGAAATAAACCAATGAAGTAGGTTAACCCCCACAACTTTCATGCCAGGTTTGCAGCAGAGTTTTGTGAAAAATGCTTCTTTTTTTCTAGTAGCTTTTAAGTAACTAAGCATGTCTAGGGTCTAAATACACTGCAGCCCAAAGTGACTTTATAGGAGAGTCCAACGGTGAAATATCTTTCTTATTTGTGGCATTGATGGTTTTAAAATAATAAACTGTAACGCAGGGTGGTAGCGGCGGGCGATGCACTCTTCTCCTCTTACACCTCAGCACGCAGCATGAAAGTGTGGGTCCTGGCTGGGTGTTTGCACTCATGCAGGTCACCAGTGGCCGGTGGTGTTGGCCGGCCAGGACTATGGATTCAGCAGTTCAATAAAGGAGACTTCCATTCAAAGGCCAGTCTCACACGTCCAGATAATTCCGTTACCGGAAAAACCGGTACCGGAATTATCCGTGTCCGTGTGCCCCTACGTTTCTGTTGCACATCAGTGTGGCACACGTGCGGCATACGTGTGCCGCCCGTGTGCCCACTGGGTACCACACACACCGTGCTGGGTACCACACGTACCAGCATCTGGTGCTGAAGCCCCATTCATATCTTCCCTGCAGCAGCGTTTGCTGTAGAGAAGGTATGATTAATTGTATTTAAAATAAAGATCTATGTGCACCCCGCCCTCCCACCCCGTGCACCCCCCCCCCCCCGCTGTTCTGAAAATACTCACCCAGCTCCCTCGCCGGCGCTGCTTCCTGTTCTGACCGCATCTTCTCCTGTATGCGGTCACGTGGGGCCGCTCCTTTACAGTAATGAATATCCGGCTCCACCCCTATGGGAGGTGGAGCCGCATATTCATGACTGTAATCGGCGGCACCACGTAACCGCTGATACAGTAGAAGATGCGGCCAGGACAGGAAGCAGCGCCTGCTCCCAGGGAGCTGGGTGAGTATTTTCAAAACAGCGGGGGGGCAGGGGCGCCCATGGGGTGGGAGGGTGGGGGATGGGCACATAGATCTTTATTTTAAACACAATTATTCATATCTTCTCTACAGCAAATGCTGCTGCAGGGAAGATATGAATCGCGGCTTCAGCACCAGTGGGGGGGACAGCGCTTAATGTAGCGCTGTCTCCTGCACGGCACACGGACTGCACACGGACAACGTCCGTGTGCGGTACGTGTTTTACACGGACCCACTGACTTTAAGGGGTCCGTGTAATCCGTGCGCTCCCACGAACACTGACATGTCTCCGTGTTTTGCACACGGACACACGGTCCGTGAAAACACGCTGACATGTCTCTGCATTGATTTCAATGTGTCTACGTGAGTCAGTGTCTCCGGTACGTGAGGAAACTGTCACCTCACGTACCGGAGCCACTGACGTGTGAAACCGGCCTAACAGTGTATTTTCTATAAAAATAAAATTGCTACCAGATCTACAGTGAGATACACATCATGCTAAAAGCAGTGGGATTAGGTTTGTGTCATTTTGGTACTGTGTGTTTTTTTCAGTAGCATATAGTGACATATCCTGTGTGTTTATTTTTGCATAGTGACATATTTTCAAAACTCAGCATGCTCTAGATTTTTTTTTCCCATAGGCTCATCTATAGGAATTGAAAAACACATGCACAAAATGTCATGTAATAAAAATGTCAAAAAACCCCAACTATAAATGTCATAAAAAAACGTATTTTTTTGCTGGTGCTGGTGCACGTCTTAGCATTTATGGAAGCCCATAGCAAAAAAATAGTGCTCTGCAGAAATTAATGATCAACCTGCTGAAGGTCCTGTGCTTTGTTTTCCCTTCCCCCACTTTCATTGCAAGGAAAACTAATCCATTATGGCATTCCTATTAGCTATGCATGGTGGAAACCCGGTATGAAGTGTTTCTGGCTGCAGTAGGATGTGTATGCATGGAGATGTGGACATTTCTAGTAACACACGACAGTAGTGACTTTACCATGCAAAGTTATGTAACGGCATTTTTCAGTTCTAGGTATAAATCTTCTGCTTTTTACCAACAAATAGACAATGGTTGCCCTCTAGTCATGAGCGAACGTACTCGGATAAGGTGTCATCCGAGCACAGAGTGTATTCGGCCTGCCCGAAAAATATATTCGAGTTCCCGCAGCTGCATGTCTCGTGGCTGTTCGACAGCCGCAACACATGCATGATTGACTAACAAGGACGCTATCCCTGCACGTGTTGCGGCTGTCGAACAGCCGCGAGACATGCAGACACGGGGAATTGAACATATTTCTCAAGCACGTCGAAGGCACTCGATTTGCACCCGAGCATGCTCGGAGAACACCTTTTCCCAGCACGTTAGCTCATTACTATTGCCCTCCCTTAAGGTTACGTTGTGTTTTTGATGCTGCATAAAACATGCAAGTAACCTATTTTACTGAACCACCTCACCCCAAGCCTGTTTTCACCTTGCTGACCAGGCCATTTTTTTCAATTCTGACTAGTGTCACTTTTTGAGGTTATAACACATTGTACTTCATGTTACTAGTACATTTTGGTCGATATGCCTTGGATTTATTTATGAAAATATCGAAAGCTGAACAAAAAATGTAAAAATTTTGCAATTTTCCAACAAAAATATTGCTTTAGCCCCAAATTATGCATTTTCATGAGGGTAAGAGGAGAAAATGGACCATATAATTTGTTGTGCAATTTCTAATGTGTAGACTGATACCCCACATGTGGTGGAAAACTACTGTTTGGGCACATGGCAGGTCTCAGAAGGGAAAGAGCACCGTTTGACTTTTTTAACTAAAAAATGGCTGGAATCGAGTCCGGATACCATGTTGCATTTGGAGAGACCTTGATGTGCCTAAACAGTAGAAATCTCCCACAAGTGACCCAATTTTGGAAACTACACCCCTCAAGGAATTTATCTCAAGGAGTGGTACGCACCTTGAACCCACAGGGGCTTCACACAATTTTATAACATTGAGCCGTGAAAATTAAAAAATACAAGTTTCCTGCAAAAATGTCGTTTAACCCCCAATTTTTCCTTTTCATAAGGGTAACAATATAAAATGGACTCAAAGCCTGTTGTTCAATTTCTGTTGAGTACGCTGATGTCCCATAAGTGGTGGAAAACTACTGTTTGGGCACACAACAGGACTCGGAAGGGAAGGAGCACAAATTGAATTCTGTGGCGCAATTTTGGTTGAAATAGATTGCAGATGCCATATCACATTTGAAGAGCCCCTGACATCATATGGACACCACGTTACTCACATAATTTTATACCATTGGGCAATAAAGACTTAATAATTACATTTTTGCCACTAAAATGTTGTTTTAGCCTCAAGTTTTTAATTTTTATAAGCGCTAATAGGAAAAATGAACCTCACAGTTTGTTGTGCAATTTCTCCTGAGTGTGCCATTTCCCGACATGTAATTGGGAACTACTTTTCAGGCACAGTGGAAAGCTCAGAAGTGAAGGAGTGCCATATTATGGTGCAGATTTTGTTGTTATGGTTTGTGGGTACCATGACCCACTGACAGAGCCCCTGATGTGCCAAAACAGCAGACCCCATTTTACAAACTACACCTCTCAATTAATTGAATCTAAGGGTGCAGTGATCATATTGACACTGACACCATGGGTGAGTCATAGAAATGTTATACCATTGGGCAGTGAAGAAAAAATAATTACATTTTTACCAAAAAATTTTGTTTTAGCCTCAGATTTTCATACTGAACCACCGATAAGAATCTTGCTTGATCCGGGAGAGTATTGTTATGACCTGGTGGTCAGGACAATAATGGACCTGGTGGTTAAGAGCACACGGAATGACCTGATAGTTACTGATAATAAAGGACGAGCTCTTGGACGTGGGAACTCTGGTGACCGCAATCCCTAATCCTATCAACCACACTAGAAATAGCCGTGGATTGCTCCTAACGCTCCCTATGCAACTCGGCACAGCCTAAGGAACTAGCTAGCCCTGAAGATAGAAAAATTAAGCCTACCTTGCCTCAGAGAAATTCCCCAAAGGAAAAGGCAGCCCCCCACATATAATGACTGTGAGTAAAGATGAAAATACAAACACAGAGATGAAATAGATTTAGCAAAGTGAGGCCCGACTTACTGAACAGACTGAGGATAGGAAAGGTTGCTTTGCGGTCAGCACAAAAACCTACAAAAAGACCACGCAGAGGGCGCAAAAAGACCCTCCGCACCGACTCACGGTGCGGAGGCGCTCCCTCTGCGTCCCAGAGCTTCCAGCAAGCAAGACAACAATAAAAATAGCAAGCTGGACAGAAAAATAGCAAACCAAAGAAAATACAAGCAGGAACTTAGCTTCTGCTGGGAAGACAGGTCACAAGAACGATCCAGGAGTGAACTAGACCAATACTGGAACATTTCATGGGGCGATTCGAGTCCTCATCGTCACTTTCTAAGCCTGTTTTCTATGACAAAATAAGGCTTTACAAGCGCTTCATAGATGATCTGATTATCATATGGAAGGGGACAGAGGAGGAAGCGGCACAATTAATAAAGGAGCTCAATAATAACACCTGGGGGATTACCTTTACATCACAAATTAATAAAGAAAAAATGGTATTTCTTGATTTAGAGATCAGCCATAGTGGTAAAAAAATCATCACAAAATCCCACTTCAAAAAAGTGGATTCAAATGGCTTTTTAGATTTCAATAGTGCACATTACAAGAAGTGGAAGGTTAATATACCCCACAGCCAATTTTATCGCATCAGAAAGAATTGTACAAGAGAATCTGATTATGTAGCTCAGTCTAAAATTTTAAAAAGAAAATTCAAGGAAAAAAGATACCCGAAAAATTTGATAAATGGTGCATATAGGGAAAACAAAATAAAAACACAGGAGGAATGTTTAAAAGGAAAAAACAGGAAGGGGGATACTTTGACTACTGGTAAGGAAAAAAGTGATGATCGCTGGAAATTGAATTTTGTGACAACATTCAATAGGGGCAATAAAATCATAAGAACTGTGCTTTCTAAATATTGGTACATCTTGAAGCGTGACCCTGTCTTGGGAAAACATCTCCCTGATAAACCAGGGATTACATATAGAAGGGGGAAAACTTTGAAAAATTTGGTGGCCCCCAGTAAATTAAAAAAACAGTTGGATCCAAAAAGAAAAAACATTTATAAAAATAAGGATCAAACTTTATGTGGAGTTCTTCAAGGCACCGGAGTTTTTAAATGTAACTCCAAAAAATGTTGTACCTGTGGGATCTTAGATCATGGGGCTAAAACTATTAAATGCAATAATACTGGTGATGTCTTTGAAATCTCACAAAGACTCACCTGTAGTAGTGATCATGTTGTATATGTCATCACATGCAGTTGTGGTTTGCAGTATGTGGGACGCACTGTACAGACACTGCGGTCCCGCATTAATGGCCACAGAAATAGAGCAAAAAATGGCTTTTTAAAACATAGTCTCTCAAGGCATCTACTACTTAAACATAATAAAATTTTTAACATAAAAGTAACTCCAGTGGAGCAGATACCCTCTGGAGTTGCAAACAGGAATGCTCTTTTAAACAGGAAAGAAACGTTTTGGATATATCGTTTGGGAACATTATTTCCAAATGGATTGAATGATATCATAGAGAGAGTTTAAAGGATATTTTATTTTTATTTATTTTTATTTTTTTATATTTTTTCTTGTTTTTTTTTTTGTTTTTTTCCTTTGATATATATATTCATTTTATTTTTTTTTTTCTAATATTTTTTTTTCTTTGATATATTTATTCATTTTTTTTTTTTTTTTTTGCTCTCTTTCTTGCATCAATGTTAACAAGGCTGTATCAATCAGTGGGTGTTTTCCTGAACTTGGTCCACACCCCAAATCAAGTTTCTGAGACTGGGATAAAAGGTTTGATACTATATATAAGTGTAATTGAATTTTATACTAGTAGGATTTGTACTGTGTTTTTATGATACCTGAAGAAGGATATATACTGTATCCGAAACGCGTTGTATCTCTTCTATTTTAAGTTATGAAATAAAAAAATATGAAATATCATCTTTGAATGTGAGTCCTGGGAAGCGCTGCCATTCATGGGCTGGATGTGCTTTTCTTGAACTACTCATCCTGTGTGAGCCTTACTCTGGCTCTCTCACTTGGTTCCACCCGAGGCAAGCTGCAAGCCCTGTATATTGATAAGTATCTCAGAGGGAATTTGGAGGATACACGATCTAAAGCCATTTTAGTCTTTTATCAGGTGAGTGCATAAAATTGTGCACCATTTAAAGACTATAATATTGTGTTTACGCACTTAGGGCGCCGCGATTTGTCTGTTCTTCTCTCCCAAACAGGGTTTTTTTGAATACTGGAACATTGACAGGTGGCATGGAGCAAAGATCTAAGTGGAGTTAAATAGAGCAGCCAGCTAACGAATCAACCTCGCCACCTGTGGAAGGAAACTCAGAAACACCCACCAGAGGAAGTCCATGGACAGAACCAGCCGAAGTACCATTCATGACCATAGGAGGGAGCCCGACAACAGAATTCACAACAGTACCCCCCCCCCTTGAGGAGGTGTCACCGAACCCTCACCAGAGCCCCCAGGCCGACCAGGATGAGCCAAATGAAAGGCACGAACCAGATCGGCAGCATGAACATCAGAGGCAAAAACACAGGAATTATCTTCCTGACCATAACCCTTCCACTTGGCCAGGTACTGGAGTTTCCGTCTCGAAATACGAGAATCCAAAATCTTCTCCACCACATACTCCAACTCCCCCTCAACCAACACCGGGGCAGGAGGATCAACGGATGGAACCACAGGCGTCACGTATCTCCGCAATAACGACCTATGGAACACATTATGGATGGCAAAAGAAGCAGGAAGGGCCAAACGAAATGACACAGGATTGATAACCTCAGAAATCTTATACGGACCAATGAAACGAGGCTTAAACTTAGGAGAGGAAACCTTCATAGGAACATAACGAGACGACAACCAAACCAAATCCCCAACACGAAGTCGGGGACCCACACAGCGCCGGCGGTTAGCGAAACGTTGAGCCTTCTCCTGGGACAATGTCAAATTGTCCACCACATGAGTCCAAATCTGCTGCAATCTATCCACCACAGTATCTACACCAGGACAGTCCGAAGACTCAACCTGCCCTGAAGAGAAACGAGGATGGAAACCAGAATTGCAGAAAAACGGTGAAACCAAAGTAGCCGAGCTGGCCCGATTATTAAGGGCGAACTCAGCCAACGGCAAAAAGGACACCCAATCATCCTGATCAGCAGAAACAAAGCATCTCAGATATGTTTCCAAAGTTTGAGTAGTTCGTTCGGTTTGGCCATTTGTCTGAGGATGGAAAGCCGAGGAGAAAGACAAATCAATGCCCATCCTAGCACAAAAGGATCGCCAAAACCTCGAAACAAACTGGGAACCTCTGTCAGAAACGATGTTCTCCGGGATACCATGTAAACGAACCACATGCTGGAAAAATAATGGCACCAAATCAGAGGAGGAAGGCGATTTAGACAAAGGTACCAAATGGACCATCTTAGAAAAGCGATCACAAACCACCCAAATGACCGACATTTTTTGAGAGACGGGGAGATCCGAAATAAAATCCATAGAAATATGCGTCCAGGTCCTCTTCGGGACCGGCAAGCGCAAAAGCAACCCACTGGCACGAGAACAGCAGGGCTTAGCCCGAGCACAAGTCCCACAGGACTGCACAAAAGAACGCACATCTCGTGACAAAGACGGCCACCAAAAGGATCTAGCCACCAAATCTCTGGTACCAAAGATTCCAGGATGCCCAGCCAACACTGAACAATGAATCTCAGAGATAACTCTACTAGTCCATCTATCAGGGACAACCAGTTTCTCCGCTGGGCAACGGTCAGGTCTATTAGCCTGAAATTTTTGCAGCACCCGCCGCAAATCAGGGGAGATGGCAGACAAAATTACCCCCTCTTTGAGAATACCCGCCGGCTCAGGAACACCCGGAGAGTCAGGCACAAAACTCCTTGACAGGGCATCAGCCTTCACATTCTTAGAGCCCGGAAGGTACGAAACCACAAAATCAAAACGGGAGAAAAATAACGACCATCGAGCCTGTCTCGGATTCAACCATTTGGCAGACTCAAGATAAGTCAAATTCTTGTGATCTGTCAAGACCACCACGCGATGCTTGGCTCCTTCAAGCCAATGACGCCACTCCTCGAATGCCCACTTCATGGCCAACAACTCTCGATTACCAACATCATAATTACGCTCAGCAGGCGAAAACTTTCTAGAAAAGAAAGCACATGGCTTCATCACCGAGCCATCAGAACTTCTTTGCGACAAAACAGCCCCTGCTCCAATCTCAGAAGCATCAACCTCAACCTGAAACGGGAGCAAAACATCTGGCTGGCACAACACAGGGACAGAAGAAAAACGACGCTTCAACTCCTGAAAAGCCTCTACAGCTGCAGAAGACCAATTGACCACATCAGCACCCATCTTGGTCAAATCAGTCAACGGTTTAGCAACACTAGAAAAATTAGCGATGAAGCGCCGATAAAAATTAGCAAAGCCCAGGAACTTTTGCAGGCTCTTCACAGATGTCGGCTGAGTCCAATCGTAAATGGCCTGGACTTTAACAGGGTCCATCTCAATAGTAGAAGGGGAAAAAATGAACCCCAAAAATGAAACCTTCTGAACTCCAAAGAGACACTTTGACCCCTTCACAAACAAGGAATTCGCACGAAGGACCTGGAACACCATTCTGACCTGCTTCACATGAAACTCCCAATCATCCGAAAAGACCAAAATATCATCCAAATACACAATCAGGAATTTATCCAGGTACTCTCGGAAGATGTCATGCATAAAGGACTGAAATACTGATGGAGCATTGGAAAGCCCGAATGGCATAACCAGGTACTCAAAATGGCCCTCGGGCGTATTAAATGCTGTTTTCCATTCATCGCCTTGTTTAATACGCACAAGATTATACGCCCCTCGAAGATCTATCTTGGTGAACCAACTAGCCCCTTTAATACGAGCAAACAAATCAGACAGCAACGGCAAAGGATACTGAAATTTGACTGTAATTTTATTAAGAAGGCGGTAATCAATACAAGGTCTCAAAGAACCATCCTTCTTGGCCACAAAAAAAGAACCCTGCTCCTAACGGTGATGACGACGGGCGAATATGGCCTTTCTCCAAGGATTCCTTTATATAACTCCGCATAGCGGCGTGTTCTGGCACAGATAAATTGAACAATCGGCCCTTAGGAAACTTACTACCAGGAATCAAATTAATTGCACAATCGCAATCCCTATGAGGAGGTAGGGCATTGGCTTTGGGCTCATCAAATACATCCCGATAATCCGACAAAAACTCTGGAACTTCAGAAGGAGTGGAAGACGAAATAGACAAAAATGGAACATCACCATGTACCCCCTGGCAATCCCAGCTGGACACAGACATAGATTTCCAGTCCAATACTGGATTATGAACCTGTAGCCATGGCAACCCCAAAACGACCACATCATGCAGATTATGCAACACCAGAAAGCGGATATCCTCCTGATGTGCAGGAGCCATGCACATGGTCAATTGGGTCCAGTACTGAGGCTTATTCTTGGCCAAAGGCGTAGCATCAATTCCTCTCAATGGAATAGGATACTGCAAGGGCTCCAAGAAAAAACCACAGCGCCTAGCATACTCCAAGTCCATCAAATTCAGGGCAGCGCCTGAATCCACAAATGCCATAACAGAATAGGATGACAAAGAGCAAATCAGAGTAACGGACAATAGAAATTTAGACTGTACCGTACCAATGGTGGCAGACCTAGCGAACCGCTTAGTGCGCTTAGGACAATCGGAGATAACATGAGTGGAATCACCACAGTAAAAACATAGCCCATTCCGACGTCTGTGTTCTTGCCGTTCAGCTCTGGTCAAAGTCCTATCACATTGCATAGGCTCAGGCCCATGCTCAGATAGTACCACCAAATGGTGCACAGCTTTACGCTCACGCAAGCGTCGATCGATCTGAATGGCCAAAGACATAGACTCATTCAGACCAGCAGGCATGGGAAATCCCACCATGACATCCTTAAGGGCTTCAGGGAGACCCTTTCTGAAGATTGCTGCCAGGGCACATTCATTCCACTGAGTGAGCACAGACCACTTTCTAAACTTCTGACAATATATCTCCGCTTCATCCTGACCCTGACACAGAGCCAGCAAGATTTTCTCTGCCTGATCCACTGAATTAGGTTCGTCATAAAGCAATCCAAGCGCCAGGAAAAACGTATCAACATCACGCAATGCCGGATCTCCTGGCGCAAGTGAAAATGCCCAGTCTTGAGGGTCACCACGTAACAAAGAAATAATGATCTTTACTTGTTGAACAGGGTCACCTGAGGAGCGAGGTTTCAAGGCAAGAAACAATTTACAATTATTTTTGAAATTCAAGATCTAACTTAGATCTAACACCAAAAAACACATCAGGAATTGGAATCCTAGGCTCTGACATCGGATTCTGAACCACAAAATCTTGAATGTTTTGTACCCCTGTAGTGAGATTATCCATCCAAGAGGACAGACCTTGAATGTCCATGTTTACACCTGTGTCCTGAACTACCCAGAGGTAATGGGGAAAAGAGAGACAAAACACACTGCAAAGAAAAAAAAATGGTCTCAGAACTTCTCTTATCCCTCTATTGAGATGCATTAGTACTTTGGGCCACCTGTACTGTTATGACCTGGTGGTCAGGACAATAATGGACCTGGTGGTTAAGAGCACACGGAATGACCTGATAGTTACTGATAATAAAGGACGAGCTCTGGGACGTGGGAACTCTGGTGACCGCAATCCCTAATCCTATCAACCACACTAGAAATAGGCGTGGATTGCTCCTAACGCTCCCTATGCAACTCGGCACAGCCTAAGGAACTAGCTAGCCCTGAAGATAGAAAAATTAAGCCTACCTTGCCTCAGAGAAATTCCCCAAAGGAAAAGGCAGCCCCCCACATATAATGACTGTGAGTAAAGATAAAAATACAAACACAGAGATGAAATAGATTTAGCAAAGTGAGGCCCGACTTACTGAACAGATTGAGGATAGGAAAGGTTGCTTTGCAGTCAGCACAAAAACCTACAAAAAGACCACGCAGAGGGCGCAAAAAGACCCTCCGCACCGACTCACGGTGCGGAGGCGCTCCCTCTGCGTCCCAGAGCTTCCAGCAAGCAAGACAACAATAAAAATAGCAAGCTGGACAGAAAAATAGCAAACCAAAGAAAATACAAGCAGGAACTTAGCTTCTGCTGGGAAGACAGGTCACAAGAACGATCCAGGAGTGAACTAGACCAATACTGGAACATTGACAGGTGGCATGGAGCAAAGATCTAAGTGGAGTTAAATAGAGCAGCCAGCTAACGAATCAACCTCGTCACCTGTGGAAGGAAACTCAGAAACACCCACCAGAGGAAGTCCATGGATAGAACCAGCCGAAGTACCATTCATGACCACAGGAGGGAGCCCGACAACAGAATTCACAACAGTGTATGTTATTTTTGTGTTTTATGTGCATGGGTGTAATCCAGGTGTCCAGATGGTCAAAGATGACCATCATTAAAGAGTGGAGGAATGTAAGGGTGGTGGACTGGACTGTTGCGTTCTTATCCCTGAAGACACCAATCACGTTGTGTGTATTATTTCACGCATCTTTCTATATACAGTATATTGTTTCATGTATAACATAATTTCACAATGTAATTTGCTATATGAAATGTGATAGGTTCTCATGTAGTGTAAAGCAGTGTAGTGGATTAAAGTATAATATGCATAGTGGTATAAAATAGTTAATTAATAGTTGAATATACGAAGTTCTGCCCAGAAACAGACATCAAGGTGAGAAGTAGTTAATGTTGGGACTAGCCCATAGGGGGATGGGCTATGTAGGAAGACATTGGGAAATTTCCTTATAGTTAGTGAGATAAGGTTTGGAGAGTGAAGCAGGCAGTGCTGCCATTCAGGTGATCCATAGTCAAGAGGAGACCTAATAGCAGGGATAACGAGATCCAGAAAGAAAGGTGAATGACTAATTACAGTGGCCTTCCGGAAGAGGCATCTGTGGAAAGGACACAGAGTCTCGAACCCCTGAGCTTGCAGTGCTAAAGGTAACAGGCCTAAGTTTCATGGGACTAATGGGGGTCCCTAGAAGAAAATTCAGGGCGGCAATAGAGGAATAGATAGGATGTCCAGCCAAAACCCACTCTTTCATGTAGCATAACAGGAGAAGCCTCCCAAATACTGCAATCAATATTGATTATATTAACACAATCCCAAAGGTTTTTTTGGTGTGGCAAAATATCCACCACTCTTATAATAATACACAACCTCAATGATCAGATGAAGAAAGGCGGCTTTAAATTGCAAAATTTCGCTGATGAGTTTCTTACAAAAAAGGGCGTTCCTTTTAAAAGAAGCTCATAAGCAAAACGGCGGCATCGTGGCAGGAGTGCACAGCATCTAGGAACTTTTGCAGCAGTCACCTTGTAAGTACCGTATTATTTTTTGGGATTACAGGTAGCACCACCTTTTTCCGCTGTTAAAATACAATGTTCTATACAGCACTTGCTGAACACTGTTGAAGATACCGTACTTATATTTTACTATTTGTTAATGATTTGTTATGTATCATATTATACTGGGCATTAATGATACTGTCATCTTAAAAATGTTTACCAGTGCCAGTGCGCTACCTTGCGGTTCCTTAAGCTTTGAATTTTTATATTTTTTAATTTAAATAAATATTTATTTTTAAATCAAAATTTTGCAGTTTAAAGCCGCCTTTCCTCGTATGATCATTTGCGGTTGTGTATTATTAATCAATATTGCAGCAACTAGAGTCTAATAATAGCTGGGGGTGGTCCGTCGGACCGCTCCACGCTGTGACAGCCAAGGCTCGGCTATCACATAAGCCAAGCTTCCAGCGGCAATCCCACTGTCATACCTCCTGTGCCTCGCACCATCGTCATGACTTGCCTATATGTCAAATGTCGAATACTCCTACCTGACCTTGACATATAGGTATGTCAAATGTCATCAAGGGGTAATGGGTGCCGAAATGGTCCTCTAGAAGCCTATGGATGTTTTTTTTTGCATGGAGCCATGATGGCACCATGTGCATGAGAATCCTCAGCTATGAAGTGTAACATGTCCTGTCCACACTGTAATGGGAATGGAAGTCACTACGTTACGTTATTCCAGCCACTGATGTCCTGAATCATCACTTGTGTTCCACACGTGTAAAAACATAGAGATATTTTTCTTTATCAGGATGACACCTTTGTGGGGCGTGAAGCTTGGGATCAGGAATTACTGAGCTGCATTGTAGCGTGCTAATTTAACGACTGCAAAGAAAACACAGTGTAATCTAAGGGAGGATGACAGTGATCACATACATATATCCGTCTCACATACTCATCTACGGACTAACATGTTGGAAATGTTGTGTAAGAAAATCAAACAATGCAATTATGCCTCAAGGCTATAACATCATTGTGGACCTGTCAATGGCAATAAGAGCTTAAAGGTTTTTTTCCATGAACAAGATTAATTTTAATCAATATTTTAATCAACAGATCTTGGAATAATAATCATTTCCACAATTGGATGTGCTTACTTAAAATGTTCCTGTGCTGAGCTAATCTTATAAATGTGCCCCTGCTGTGTACTGTGTAATCGCTGTGTCTGACCGTACAGGAACATGGTCTGATCACACCACAGCTCCTGGGCAGGGGAGGAAGCAAAGGAGAATACAGGCAGGACAGCACGGGATCACAGCTGATTCTTTCTAAATCCCATTGAACACCTGTGGAGAGATCTTAAAATTGCTATTAGGAGAAGGCGCCTTCAAATATGAGAGACCTGGAGCAGTTTACAAGAGTAGAGTGGTGCAAAATTCCAGCTGAGAGATGTAATAAGCTTGTTGATGGTTATAGGAAGCGATTGATAGTTATTTACTCCGAAGGGTGTGCAACCAAATACTAAGTGGAAGGATCCAACATTTTCGCCTGGCCTATTTTTGGGGTTTTGTGTGAAATTATGTCCAATTTGCCTTTTTTTTCTCGGTTTGTTTTGTGTTGTTCCAATACACACAAAGGAAATAAACACCTGTATAACAAACCTTGTGTAATTGCAATCATTTTCTGGGAGAAATACTTTATTTCCTGGAACAAATTCAAGGGTGCCAACACTCTCGGCCATGACTGTATATTAGTTTGCATGTTAAAAAAAAAATGCCCAAAATTTGCAACATTTGATCATTTATTCCAAGTACAAAAATTCTCAAGCATATTGGGCATTGTCCAACTATAAATGTACATTGAGAAGAGACGCTGTCAGACAACTCCAAATGCCCTAGATGTCCGAGGCTTCTTATTCTGCCATACAAAGCATGAAATCTGCAGCAAACCGACAGTAAAAACTGCTGCAATAATCACGTGTAATACGTGCAGCTATTCCTGTAAATAAGCTGTGAAGAAAACTGCAGCAAATCTGCGCTGTGTGAGCATAGTCCAGGAGGTTCATTGATCAAGATGCTATAAAGTCAGCTAAATCAATCAATAAATTAAGCAATTCGTCCTTTTTCAGACTTTTTAGGATGTATTCAGATGGTGCAGTTGGGAGTGGTGAGCAGCTATTTGCTTTTTCGCCATAATTTTAATTCCGGTTGAGTTTCCTTCGAAGCAGCTGAATTCAAAACTGTTGCACAAATGAATGCATTTATTTCCAATGTGGATTATAGGGGTGATGTGAAAGTAGGTAAAGTGAGGCATTTTGGAAACTAAAGCCAAGTTTACAAAACAAAATTGGTATTACATGGGATTTACTGCAATTGCCAGACATCACTTCTATGCTGGAGTTTTCCTTCTTTTGAAGTTAGAAGAAAAAATGTTGCAGAACTGGAGGAAAGAATAAAAGCACCGTTGTTTCATGGCAAAAAAGCAAAAAACAAAACACAAAGGAACGAACCTCCGACAAATTGCACGTGATCAAAATGGATTCAGCAAAAAAAAACAAAAAAAAACAACTAAGAGTAAAGAGATAAAGGTTTGAGGTGTTGCAGATCCTGCCGGGTTTAAGGGGTTAACCAGAAACAAGAAGGCAACCCTAGATAGAGCGTTACATGGCTGACTGCCCTTGTTGTGTTTCTTCCTTCCTCAGGGTGAAGTATCAGCTTTTGTAATCAGCTTGTGATGACAGACTCAGAGAGGACACCTTCGGAGAGAAAGCAGATTACCTCCAATAGGTAACACCTGAGCCTTGACATAAGCCTCTTCAAATATGTCCCTCTTAAATATTTCAACCCCGTGCTGCCCGGTCCAGCTTCTTGAATTGCAGAAGATTACATTCCCGTCTGCTCCACTCCTTTATCGCGGACTCCTAGGTGTTACAGAAACTAAAGGGTGATATAACAACCTAATTGTGGGTAGCAAACATGAAGTACTGCCCACTCGGTAGAGGGCCTAAATCGAAGTGTCACTCTTAGGCCGGAGTCACACGGGCAAATTCCACCGTCCATATATGGACCGGTCCTGACTCAGATTTAGAGCCTCGTGTGTCCATGAGGCTGAAAGATCAGGTCTACAAGATCTACACTCTGCTGCCCGCCTAATCCACCTGTCCCCCCGCTATTCCCCAGCCTCTCCCCTGTGTCAAGCCCTTCACTGGCTTCCTATCGCCCAGAGACTCCAGTTCAAAACCCTCACACTGACATACAAAGCCATCCACAACCTGTCTCCTCCATACATCTGTGACATGGTCTCCCGGTACCTACCTACACGCGACCTCCGATCCTCCCAAGACCTCCTTCTCTACTCCCCTCTCATCTCTTCTTCCCATAACCGCATCCAAGACTTCTCCCGTGCTTCCCCCATACTCTGGAACTCTCTACCCCAACACATCAGACTTGCGCCTACCATAGAAACCTTCAAAAAGAACCTGAAGACTCATCTCTTCCGACAAGCCTACAGCCTGCAGTGATCCTCAACCTACTGAACAGCCGTACAGCCAGCTCTTCCCTCTCCTAGTGTATCCTCACCCACCCCCTGCAGACTGTGAGCCCTCGCGGGCAGGGTCCTCCCTCCTTATGTACTCGTGTGCCTTGTTATCTGCTCATGTTTAATGTATTTGTCTATATTTGCCCCGTATTCACATGTAAAGCGCCATGGAATAAATGGCGCTATAAAAATGTATAATAATAATAATAATAATAATAATCAGGTGTAGAGACCGGCGATCAGTCTGGGCTATGCGGTCCGTGTACGATCCGTGAAATATGCCCCTGTCAACATGGCCTTCGGGAACTGTGCAGATGAAATTGTAAAACTAAGGGTATGTATTTTTCTGCCAGCAAAAAAATAACTTTTTAAAACAGAAAAATTGAAGTGTCTTTCGGGAACCTGTCACCCCCAAAATCGATGGTGAGGTAAGCTCACCGTCATCAGGGGCTCATCTACAGCATTCTGTAATGCTATAGATAAACCGCCGATGTATCCTGAAAGATGAGAAAAAGACATTAGATTATACTCACCCAGGGACGGTCCGCGTCCGATGGGTGTCTCAGGTCCGGTAGAGCACCTCCCATCTTCATTCCATGACGTCCTCTTCTGGTCTTCACGCTGCGGCACAGGCGTACTTTGTCTGCCCTGCTGAGGGCAGAGCAAAGTACTGCAGTGCGCAGGCGCCGGAAAGGTCAGAGAGGCCCGGCGCCTGCGCACTGCAGTACTTTGCTTTGCCCTCAACAGGGCAGACAAAGTACACCTGCGCCGGAGCCACGGCATGAAGACCAGAAGAGGACGTCATGGAATGAAGATAGGAGGCGCCGAAGCGGACCTGAGACGCCCATTTGACCGGACGCAGGGGGACCGCCCCTGGGTGAGTATAATCTAACCTCTTTTTCTCCTCTTTCAGGATACATCGGGGGCTTATCTACAGCATTACAGAATGCTGTAGATAAGCCCCTGATGACGGTGAGCTTACCTCACCATCGGTTTTGGGGGTGACAGGTTCCCTTTAATTTTTAGGTAACTACTAGTGATGAGCGAATGTGCTGGGATAAGGTGTTATCATGCTCGGGTGCTAACCGAGTGTCTTCGGTGTGCTCAAATAATATGTTCAAGTCCCCACGGCTGCATGTCTCATGGCTGTTCAACAGCCACAACACATGTAGGGATTGTCTAGCAAACAGGTAATCTCTGCATGTGTTGTGGCTGTCGAACATCCGTGAGACATACAGCTGCGGGGACTCGAACATGTTCTTCCAGCAGGTCAAAGTCACTCAGTTAGCACCCGAGCATGATAACACCTGATCTGAGCACCTTTGCTCATCACTAGTAACTACCAGAGTGCCTTTTTGATGCTTTTCTATGCTTATTATTTTTTATTTTGGTGTCTTTTTACCACCTTTTGTTTTTATTTTTTTTTTAAATCTGTTAAACAATGATGAGGCTAACGTTTTTTGAGGAAAAAAAAACCCTGCCGAAACTCTCAACATCTTCTGGGCGTCTTTTTAGCTTTCCGTTGACATTGAATGTAAAGTATTGAGCATCCTCCTAGGGGAGGACACCAGGAGAATGAACATGCTTCTTCCTTTCAATTGCTTGGCACCTTTTGAAAATCTGAAGCGTTTAAAAGTAGCCCAAAATTCTGACTATATGAACAGCAAATTGTTTTTATATGGGAATGAATAGGACCATTCTTTTGACCATTTCCGTAGTGGCTTTTTCCGGTGTTTCCCCTTCCAAAAACATTAGAAAAAGACACAGTGTGAACACAGACTAAGGCCAGTCTCACACGTCCAGATAATTCCGGGACCGGAAAAATCGGTTCCGGAATTATCTGTGTCCGTGTGTCAGTGCGTTTCTGTGGTACATCAGTGTGGCACACGTGTGCCGCCTGTGTGCCCACTGGGTACCACACGCACCGTGCAGGGGAGGGGGGGGGGCGCACAGGGGCTGAAGCGCTATCTCCTGCACGGCACACGGACTGCACACGGACAACGTCCGTGTGCGGTACGTGTTTTACACGGAAGCATTGACTTTAATGGGTCCGTGTAATACGTGCGCTACGTAATACGTGGGTACGTAATACTCGTATATGTGCTCCTATCTATCAGCTATATTTGGTGAATATATTATTTTATTTTGTATTATTTTCAATAAATATTATTTTTAATACTGTCAATGTTCTGCACTTTTTATTTGGGAGGATTGATTGTTTATTGGTGCATGACACATCATTTATACATACAATTGGTTACTTTTCTGACTAAAACGTGGGCACATAGCCGTAGTGTATGCTCACACTAGACATCTGAGTTTTTTTTTTCCTGCAGCAAACCCTGATCTCTTGGCAGTAAAGAAGCTGCAGAAAAAAGCCTGTTTTCCTTGGGTTTCCTTGTGTTTTTTTTATGTGTTTTATGTGGCAGGTTTGGCATGCTAGATTTGTCTCTTGTGCATTATGATAAAGTTTAATATTGTAAAAATAGTCTTATTCCAAAGAATGAAGTTTTGGCACTCAAAGAGTGGCAAAACATACCTGATGCGTTTTTGCAGCATTTTCACCATCGATTCATGTCAATGGGTGAAAAACGCTGAAAGAAGTGACATGTTGCATGTCCAAAAAACTATGCACAGCACAAAATACAGATGACAAATAAAAACAATGTGTGTACATGAGATTTCTGAAATCAAAGGCTTAGGTGGTACTGTAAAAAGCAGACAAAAATTAGCATAAAAAAAACAGTAAAAAGCCCAGTGTGAACCTAGCTTAAAGCTCCAGAAATAAGATGCTTGCAGGAAGACATTTTAAATAAGTCTCAGCTAGATCAAATGCTGAAAAGCAGTGAGGCGAGTAATGCCCCAGCTACTGACAACCTGGATCTTTGCTAGGAAATTATCTGTGGGTATCAGGTTTCAGAAAGATTAGGGTAGACTGTGAAGATGAACCCATAGGAAACAAACTAACTCAACTAGTTGCAGTTATTGAGCCAACACTTCATCCATTTGGTGGATTATATGCCCATATGGATGTATGGCATCACTAAAATGACAGGACGCAATTCGTCTCCTCTGTTTTACATCTATGACATTAGCCGAAGGATCCAGACCTGACTCTGCTTGTGACAACACAATCCTCCTCTGTTTCACGTCTATGACGTTAGCCTAAGGATCTAGACCTGACTCTGCTTGTGACAACACAATCCTCCTCTGTTTCACATCTATGACATTAGCCTAAGGATCCAGATCTGACTCTGCTTGTGACAACACAATCCTAACATATTGCACACCTGTATACAGACATCGCATAGGACAAATACTCTGCAAACATATTCTTACACCAGTATACACATACTGCACACAAAGGAACTACACTAAATGAATAAAAAAAAAAAGGAAAGGAATCTTTTAAATGTTGATAAATATACTTCGAAGTATGTGACTATCCACTAGTATAATAACAATAATCTTACTAACAAATGTGAATGAACAGAATGTCTGAAATTATATTCAACAAAAACTCCTTGAGAAAGCCACCAGGCGAAACGTACGTTGGAGTCATGGGGTGTTGAGATTTGGTGCTATTCCCTATTATAAGGTATGTTTATTCTGTGATATTTGATGGGGTGTCTGTATACTATAATTATCAATCCACTTGGATTCTTTTGTAATATGTATATCCACTGACACCACTGCTATGTTTTTACTTATATTTGTGCATTTTTGGATATGAACCTTTTTTTTGTATTATATCCACTTCCTATTATGTTTCCCTGTGCATGATCTGTCCTCTATGCATATTATATTGTTCCGTTTCTAATAGTTTTGTCTTATGCATTAATAAACATACGTTTTCATTGAACAGCATTCCAGATGTGGTGCTTATTCTCATACTGCACACGTGCCAGACACACATGGCCGCTGCACGGATGGACTGCACATAACACATGTTTACTCTATGTATGTCATTTGTTTAGCTCTCCACAAATACGCTAAATGTGGTCATTCGGCCCAAATAGTCGGAAGCCAAAAGAGCGTCAGAAGATACGGAATGTACATAAACAACCGCTGATCAGCTACATAGGACCCGTCAGTCGTTTACTAACCTGTTTACACAGGCTGACCGCACTTCCCAAGCACACAGAACGATCTCTTACAGACCGTGGGCATAGATTGTCATTTTTCTTGGCAGCACCTCCTATGTACAGAGGGCGATGTGCTGCCGAGAGCTGTACTTTTTAAGCAAACCTAAAAATATTTTCACCAAATTAAAAATCATTTTGCTCGTTCAGCAGGTGATTGGTTCTCAAATTTATATTTTCTTTTCATTTTACCCATGAAATAGCAAAAAAATGTCTATCAGAGAACTCCAATCTTGACGTGATCCTGACTCAGGAGGTTGTGCAGCAGAATGTTTGCCTCCAGCTCCTCCCTCCATAGATTCTAAAAGCACCAACTGTCATCTCCTTACTCTGTAATGGGGAAATCTGTCTTCACTGAATACACACTACCTGTAAATGGAGAATACAAGATACGTCCAGAAGGAAAAAGTAGAGGATGTCTCTAAGGGCAGTCTCACACGTCCAGATAATTATCCGTGTCCGTGTGCCGGTGCGTTTCTGTGGTACATCAGTGTGGCACACGTGTGCCGCCCGTGTGCCCACTGGGTACCACATGCACCGTGCCGGAGACAGCGCTAAAGTTTAGCGCTGTCCCCGGCATTGTGCTGAAGCCCCATTCATATCTTCCCTGCAGCAGCGTTTGCTGCAAAGAAGATATGAATAATAGTGTTTAAAATAAAGATCTATCTGCCCCCCCCCCCCCCCCGCTGTTCTGAAAATACTCACCTGGCTCCCTCGCCGGCGCTGCTTCCTCTCCTGGCCGCAGCGTCTCCTGTATGAGGTCACGTGGGGCCGCCGATTACAGTAATGAATATGCGGCTCCACCCCTATGGGAGGTGGAGCCGCATATTCATTACTGTAATCGGCGGCCCTACGTGACCGCATACAGGAGACGCTGCGGCCAGGAGAAGAAGCAGCGCCGGCGAGTATTTTCTGAACAGCGGGGGGGGGGGGAGGGGGAGATAGATCTTTATTTTAAACACTATTATTCATATCTTCCCTGCAGCAATGCCGCCAATGCTGCTGCAGGGAAGATATGAATCGCAGCTTCAGCACCAGTGGGGGGGACAGCGCTTACTGTAGCGCTGTCTCCTGCACGGCACCCGGACTGCGGTACGTGTTTTACACGGACCCATTGACTTTAATGGGTCCGTGTAATACGTGCGCTCCCACGAACACTGACATGTCTCCGTGTTTGGTACACGGAGACACGGTCCGCAAAAAATCAATGACATCTGAACAGATGCATTGATTTTTATGTGTCTACGTGTGTCAGTGGCTCCGGTACGTGAGGAAACTGTCACCTCACGTACCGGAGCCACTGACGTGTGAAACCGGCCTAATAAGATATATATTATAAAGTTTCTTATTTGCATGTGTAAGATTGATTTATGAAATATAAATTGAAATGATATTTACTCTTTAAACCTACAGAGAAACCAAGATGCCGATTCATCAAGAGTGGTGAGGTGCACAATCCTGCTGAAATAGAAGGCGCTGAATTCATTATGGGCGCACGCTGCTTAATGAATTTAGTGCCTCTTCTAAATGGTGTGCGCCTCCGTGTGCTGAGCCAGAAATGCTACTTTAGTTGGAGACTGGAGTAACATTTCAAGGGTACAAAGTAATGGCATTTTTAATTAATCTGATGGACGGCCTCAGTGTCGGATTGGGGAGTCAAGGTCCAGTAACCAACTGGAGGACCCCACTTTTTAGCTACATGCAAATGTCGCTTTATTCTCAATCACAAATTGATATAAGGATAAACGGGGTAGATTGTTACATGAATAAGATGCCGCCTGTGTCTGTACATAGTGATTCGGGTATATAGTGCCAAGTACTGCTCATATAAGAGGGTGGTGGCCCACCGGAGGATTCTACTGTTCTCCTGTGGGCCAGTCCTAGCCTAGTCAGGCTTTACGAGGGTGGTGGCCCACCGGAGGATTCTCCTGTTCTCCTGTGGGCCAGTCCTAACCTTGTCAGGCTTTACGAGGGTGGTGGCCCACCGGAAGATTCTCCTGTTCTCCTGTGGGCCAGTCCTAGCCTAATCAGGCTTTACGAGGGTGGTGGCCCACCGGAGGATTCTCCTGTTCTCCTGTGGGCCAGTCCTAACCTTGTCAGGCTTTACGAGGGTGGTGGCCCACCGGAAGATTCTCCTGTTCTCCTGTGGGCCAGTCCTAGCCTAGTCAGGCTTTACCAAGCCATTGTCCCTTCCCAGTTGCGCTCATTTTATCAAAGCTGAGTCAAACGCCAAAAGAGTAAAAAATATTTGTCAAACTTCCTGCTGTTGAAATATCTTTTAACTTTTCAAAGCTTTTCCAACAATTTTCTGATGTAAAAACTTTGCTGAATCGGCGCTTAAGAGACTGTAAAAGCCAAACGTTGCAACATTTTTAACGAATCTTGCTAAATTGAATTGCAAAAATTATTTTTAACCACAAATACATGCAATTATGTAAAAAAAAAAAAAGAATTTGCCATAGAGGTGTGTTCATTACAGCCAAGAAGATGATTTATGTGCTACAGTTACAAAAATCGGATGGAGGCAGCAGGACGTCCGGGGTGGTGTCAGCACCGCAGCAAGTACCAGCACCTGTAAGCGACCTTGTTCCCACCTGTGATCTGGCGGCCCTCTCCTCCATATGTTTTTGCCTTATGATATTATTGAAGCTGTTATATCCAAATAATCCTGTGTCCCCTGTGATACAACAGTTCTGCACAAAATCCTTGCTTATCTTTGATACATTGCGTGGGAAGACGCTGTGTCCTGATACTCTCTACGCAAACAACATTCTTGTTTTGACACAGTTTTGGCTGACAGCGCTCATATTTCTGTTTATTATAGCTACCTCCCTTCTGGGGTGTAATACATACCATCTACAAGCCATTAGCCGGATCATCACTTATTAAACACATTCAATATTTAACCTGTTAAACACAGTAAAACAAGGTGGATTCACGATCTGGACGTGTCTCTATAGGATGTGCACAAAAAGATAAAACTGATAATTATACAGCGAAGAGGAAGAGATTGGGAGCTGTAAACTGTGTCTGGGACAGATGTAAAGGAAAGATGGATTATGAAGGCTTTCTCCCAGGCTCGGACTGGCCCACAGGAGAACAGGAGAATCCTCCGGTAGGCCGTCCCTGTGAAGGATTACTAATGAGTAGTGCTGTTACACTTGATTCACAATTTATAATGCACAGCCCATAGCCATCAATGTGGTATAATGCACAGCCCATAGTCATACATGTAGTATAATGCATTGCACAACCCATAGTCATCAATGTAGTATAATGCACAGCCCATAGTTATACATGTAGTATAATGCACAACCCATAGTCATCAATGTAGTATAATGCACAGCCCATAGTCATACATGTAATATAATGCACAGTCAATAGTCATCCATATAGTATAATGCACAGCCCATAGTCATCCATGTAGCATAATTCACAGCCATAGTCACCCATATGGTATAATGCACAGCCTGTAGTCATACATGTAGTATAATGCACAGTCCATAGTCAACCATGTAGTGTAATGCACAGCCCATAGTCATACATGTAGTGTAATGCACAGCTTATATTCATACATGTAGTGTAATGCACAGCGCAGTTATCCATGTAGTATAATGCACAGCCCATAGTCATACATGTAGTATAATGCACAGTCCATATTCATCCATGTAGTATAATGCACAGCCCATACTTATCCATGTAGTATAATGCACAGCCCATACTCATCCATGTAGTATAATGCACAGCCCATAGTCATCCATGTAGTATAATGCACAGCCCATAGTCATACATGTAGTGTAATGCACAGCCCATACTCAACCATGTAGTATAATGCACAGCCCATAGTCATACATGTAGTGTAATGCACAGCTTATATTCATACATGTAGTATAATGCACAGCGCATAGTTATCCATGTAGTATAATGCACAGCCCACAGTCATTCATGTAAAATAATGCACAGCCCATAGTCATCCATGTAAAATAATGCACAGCCCATAGTCATCAATGTAGTATAATGCACAGCCCATAGTCATCAATGTAGTATAATGCACAGCTTATATTCATACATGTAGTGTAATGCACAGCGCATAGTTATCCATGGAGTGTAATGCACAGCCCATAGTCAATCATGTAGTATAATGCACAGCCCATAGTCATCCATGTAGTATAATGCACAGCCCATACTCATCCATGTAGTGTAATGCACAGCCCATAGTCATACATGTAGTGTAATGCACAGCTTATATTCATACATGTAGTATAATGCACAGCGCAGTTATCCATGTAGTATAATGCACAGCCCAGTCATACATGTAGTATAATGCACAGCCCAGTCAATCATGTAGTATAATGCACAGTCCACACTCATCCATGTAGTATAATGCACAGCCCATACTCATCCATGTAGTGTAATGCACAGCCCATAGTCATACATGTAGTGTAATGCACAGCCCATACTCAACCATGTAGTATAATGCACAGCCCATACTCATCCATGTAGTGTAATGCACAGCCCATAGTCATACATGTAGTGTAATGCACAGCTTATATTCATACATGTAGTATAATGCACAGCCCAGTCAATCATGTAGTATAATGCACAGCCCATACTTATCCATGTAGTATAATGCACAGCCCATACTCATCCATGTAGTATAATGCACAGCCCATAGTCATCCATGTAGTATAATGCACAGCCCATAGTCATACATGTAGTGTAATGCACAGCCCATACTCAACCATGTAGTATAATGCACAGCCCATAGTCATACATGTAGTGTAATGCACAGCTTATATTCATACATGTAGTATAATGCACAGCCCACAGTCATTCATGTAGCATAAGGCACAGTCCATACTCATCCATGTAGTATAATGCACAGCCCATAGTCATCCATGTAAAATAATGCACAGCCCATAGTCATCCATGTAAAATAATGCACAGCCCATAGTCATCCATGTAGTATAATGCACAGCCCATACTCATCCGTGTAGCATAAGGCACAGCCCATACTCATACATGTAGTGTAATGCACAGCCCATAGTCATCAATGTAGTATAATGCACAGCTTATATTCATACATGTAGTGTAATGCACAGCGCATAGTTATCCATGTAGTGTAATGTACAGCCCTTAGTCAATCATGTAGTATAATGCACAGCCCATAGTCATCCATGTAGTATAATGCACAGCTTATATTCATTATAAGGCACAGCCAGTAGTCATACATGTAGTATGATGCACAGTCCATACTCATCCATGTAGTATAATGCACAGCCCATACTCATCCATGTAGTGTAATGCACAGTCCACACTCATCCATGTAGTATAATGCACAGCCCATACTCATCCATGTAGTATAATGCACAGCCCATACTCATCCATGTAGTATAATGCACAGCCCATACTCATCCATGTAGTATAATGCACAGCCCATAGTCATCCATGTACTGTAATGCACAGCCCATAGTCATATATGTAGTGCAATGCACAGCCCATAGTTATCCATGTAGTATAATGCACAGTCCATACTCATCCATGTAGTATAATGCACAGCCCATACTCACCCATGTAGCATAATGCACAGTCCATACTAATACATGTAGTATAATGCACAACCCATACTCATCCATGTACTGTAATGCACAGCCCATAGTCATACATGTAGTATAATGCACAGCCCATAGTCATCCATGTAGGATGATGAAGAGCCCATAGTCATACATGTAGTGTAATGTACAGCCCATACTCATCCATGTACTGTAATGCACAGCCCATAGTCATACATGTAGTATAATGCACAGCCCATAGTCATCCATGTAGTGTAATGCACAGCCCATAGTCATACATGTAGTATAATGCACAGCCCATAGTCATCCATGTAGTGTAATGCACAGCCCATACTCATCCATGTAGTATAATGCACAGCCCATAGTCATCCATGTAGTGTAATGCACAGCCCATAGTCATACATGTAGTATAATGCACAGCCCATAGTCATCCATGTAGGATGATGAAGAGCCCATAGTCACATATAGTATAATGAACAGCCCATATTCATACATATAGCAGTATGGACACGGGTACCGTTTACTCACTGACTTAAAAAGAAATCACCTTCCCTCTGCTCAAGCAACAGGAGAGCATGACGTCACTTCCATGCGCCTTCGGTCACGTCAACGTCAGCTGCTGTCCCCTAATTGGCCGGCAGTGTGTATTGCCGTGCACGGACCCCATGGGTCTGTGTGTCACAATATTCATATTGTACATATTCATACATACATATTCAGCTGAATGTGAGTTCGAGGACGCACATCCAGCTGAAGTATTTGCTGGCATTGGTGAGCTCCTCTCCTGCCGGGCCCTGTTGTGACTGCGGTAGTTACGTCCCTGCTGACGGTGAGTGGGCCCCCACGGTTTGTCCAGGGTCCCATTGGTCATTAGTCAGATTAAAGGAGTTCAGATGATGGAAAAAAAGTTACAAAACAGATGACAAAACACAATACCTCCTGGACCAGTGCTGCTCTCTGCACTCCATACTGTGTCCCCCCCAAGCTCACTGACATTAACATCCAGCAGAGGGGAAGTCGCTTAAGAGATCCCTGATCGGCTACAACCTTCTGAACAATTTCTCCTTGTTAAGACGGAATGTGAAGGGTGCAGTCAATCACAACGGTGGCTCTGTATACAGTACCACCCTCACATTCAGTGAGCTCTTACCCACGAGCCATGCTGTCACAAATGTTAGTAAAGGCAGAATGCACAGTAAGGGGCTGCATTTTATACACCTGTGGCAATGGGACTGAATGAAAAACCTAAATTCAGTGATTAATGGGGTTGTCCAGTCATATGCTATAGATGATTTATACAGCTCCATTCTGTGTGTAGTGGCTGATCTGCAGTACCTGGCAGTGGCCAAGATTTAGTTTTCATTGCGACAGCTGAATGATTTACAGCTACTAGCCAGGCTGAGTACATGTGAGGATTCCCTAGCAACCAGGCAACCCCCAAATGTATTCAGCCTGGCTAGTAGCTGTAAATCACGCAGCTGCGGTGATGAAAACTAAATCTCCGAACACTAACAAATACTCGGGGACCACCCGAGCAACGAGTACACTCGCTCATCACTAATGATGACACAAATTCTATATTTACTTATGGCTTAGCATTCAATATATCATAACTGTGAAATGTTCCTCATATGACATGTCTGTAGAATTATGCAGTCATAGCTCTTATAGGAAATCTACTTTTAAACTAATAAAGTAATGGGAAAATTAGAAATAGTATGACGGTAATAGTGCTGCTATCTAGTGGTAAAGTACAGTATTGTCATGGAAAGGTTTACACAATTGCCCAGTATACAATACATATTTGTTAAAGGTGTAAGAAAAGATGCCTGTTTATTACCCATCCGACATATAGTTCAATCTAAACTTATTATCCTCGCCCACAAAGCGCTCCATGGCTCAGCACCACCCTACATCTCCTCCTTCATCTCTGTCTACCACCCTACCCGTACCCTCCGTTCCGCTAATGACCTAACTAACATCCTCAATAATAAGAACCTCCCACTCCCATCTCCAAGACTTTTCACGTGCTGCGCCAATTCTTTGGAATGCACTACCCAGGTTAATACGATTAATCCCCACAATTTTAAACGCGGCCTAAAAATGCATTTCTGTAGACTGGCCTACCGTCTCACCACACTTATCTAACTATCCTCGTTTGGCGAAAAAAACACCAAAAAAATATATACTCTAGAACCCTTTGAAGCTCAAAAAACCAAAGAAAAACAGGATTCATAAAAAATAACCTTTATTAATATATACTACTAAAAAACTCTAATCATTAAAACACAATAGCAGAAATGTGCCTATATGATCCTAGAACGACACTACGCTTCGTCCTACCTGGCAGCGGGGGTTGGCACCCTAAATTACGCTTGGCGCCCCCACTCCACGACGGCTCGCCCTCAGAATCCCTAGAGATCCCTACGATACAGGAAACCTGGAGCGACCTAATAAATGCCTAACGGACAAACCCTACCTGACAGTGGAGGTTGGCACCCTACTTTGAAACGGTTGGCGCCCCCACTCAGCGTCGACTAACCCTAGGATCCGTCAAAAATCCCTACAATGGAGATAAAGTTCAGAAAAAATGTCCCAATACACCCTGATAACCACGAAGAAAAATAAAGAATGAAAAATGTGAAACAAAAACATAAGAAAAAGAAAAATACCCCAACAAGATAATGTGATGTAATAAAGAGATCAGTATATCACAGATTGGGCTTCAATCTACAAAATCGGATATGCCCAGCTGATAAAGGGTATATCAGGATGTAGTAAATAAATCTCACATCATCAAAATAAGAAAAGATGATAACAAATATGCAATAGGGGGACACATTTATATTTTAAAATAAATCAGTACATGATTATGTTACCGAGACACGATCGTCTCTAACCGAGCAGGCAATATACAAATGTTTAAACAGATTGCCCAGAAAGCCCCCTTATATGGACAAAAAAATAGGCTATTACATCAATCTCCAATCATACAAGTACAAACGGCAAAATTAAAGTGCAAACTGCCAAAATGATAAAGGGCATAGGACCGATAATTATAGCAGTGTTATCGTCACAAAAAGCCCCGTACTGACTCAGACTTAACCCTTAATAATAAAGGGTACAGAAACAATAGTCACAGCAGCATGGTAATTCAATGATTAGCACTTGTTCACTGTGCAAGTAGCCCATGTGTTCCTGTTTCCATGATTGTTCTCTTGTGTCTACAAGACTGGGGAGTTCCACCACTCCTCTTGGGCTAGCTGCACAAAAGCTGTTCTGTCCTGTATGCACACATGGATTTTTCCTCTCTGAACCCTGTTCACACAGGTAATATACAGATGATCAGGTTTTTAAATACATCAGATAGGGATTGCATACATTAGTTAGGACTGCTCTGATATGGGTATACCGTGAAGATTGGTAGAGCAGCTTAGTATACATTTTTTGCAAAAAACGTATCAACCAAATACCCTGTTATTTACATCTTTTACTAGCACTTGCGGATTACTGCAAACATTTTTTCAAACTGAGTGTTTTTGGTTTTACCATTCTCTTTTGTGTCTTCAGGTTTCTTGGTGGTGTGTAAACATGTTCTTACAGACTTGTTCACTGTGCAAGTAGCCCATGTGTTCCTGTTTCCATGATTGTTCTCTTGTGTCTACAAGACTGGGGAGTTCCACCACTCCTCTTGGGCTATCTGCACAAAAGCTGTTCTGTCCTGTATGCACACATGGATTTTTCCTCTCTGAACCCTGTTCACACAGGTAATATACAGATGATCAGGTTTTTAAATACATCAGATAGGGATTGCATACATTAGTTAGGACTGCTCTGATATGGGTATACCGTGAAGATTGGTAGAGCAGCTTAGTATACATTTTTTGCAAAAAACGTATCAACCAAATACCCTGTTATTTACATCTTTTACTAGCACTTGCGGATTACTGCATACATTTTTTCAAACTGAGTGTTTTTGGTTTTACCATTCTCTTTTGTGTCTTCAGGTTTCTTGGTGGTGTGTGAACATGTTCTTACAGACTTGTTCACTGTGCAAGTAGCCCATGTGTTCCTGTTTCCATGATTGTTCTCTTGTGTCTACAAGACTGGGGAGTTCCACCACTCCTCTTGGGCTAGCTGCACAAAAGCTGTTCTGTCCTGTATGCACACATGGATTTTTCCTCTCTGAACCCTGTTCACACAGGTAATATACAGATGATCAGGTTTTTAAATACATCAGATAGGGATTGCATACATTAGTTAGGACTGCTCTGATATGGGTATACCGTGAAGATTGGTAGAGCAGCTTAGTATACATTTTTTGCAAAAAACGTATCAACCAAATACCCTGTTATTTACATCTTTTACTAGCACTTGCGGATTACTGCAAACATTTTTTCAAACTGAGTGTTTTTGGTTTTACCATTCTCTTTTGTGTCTTCAGGTTTCTTGGTGGTGTGTGAACATGTTCTTACAGACTTGTTCACTGTGCAAGTAGCCCATGTGTTCCTGTTTCCATGATTGTTCTCTTGTGTCTACAAGACTGGGGAGTTCCACCACTCCTCTTGGGCTAGCTGCACAAAAGCTGTTCTGTCCTGTATGCACACATGGATTTTTCCTCTCTGAACCCTGTTCACACAGGTAATATACAGATGATCAGGTTTTTAAATACATCAGATAGGGATTGCATACATTAGTTAGGACTGCTCTGATATGGGTATACCGTGAAGATTGGTAGAGCAGCTTAGTATACATTTTTTGCAAAAAACGTATCAACCAAATACCCTGTTATTTACATCTTTTACTAGCACTTGCGGATTACTGCAAACATTTTTTCAAACTGAGTGTTTTTGGTTTTACCATTCTCTTTTGTGTCTTCAAATATACAAATGTTTAAACAGATTGCCCAGAAAGCCCCCTTATATGGACAAAAAAATAGGCTATTACATCAATCTCCAATCATACAAGTACAAACGGCAATAATAAAGTGCAAACTGCTAAAATGATAAAGGGCATAGGACCGATAATTATAGCAGCGTTATCGTCACAAAAAGCCCCATACTGACTCAGACTTAACCCTTAATAATAAAGGGTACAGAAACAATAGTCACAGCAGCATGGTAATTCAATGATTAGCACAGTAAGATCAAAGATACTCATCTGTGAGCTGCGGCACGAGATCCCGAAATCCGGGTAACGCCGTAGGAGATGATGATAAGGAGATGACAAAAGCAGCACTCGATCAAAATCTTATCCCCAAAACAATGCCCGACGCGTTTCCCCCCCCATTGTTGCAAGGGGGTTCATCAGGGGTCAGCAGCACGTGTAATCCAAGCTGTGATAAGGCTCACCCAAAGCCCATTTAAAAAACCCGGCTTACCGGAAATGAAAGCAGCGTGTCAGACGCGCCTACTAGCCGTAGTCACATAGCGATGACGTGACAGTCGCTAGAGACTTGGAACGCAATAATGCGCTCCATACCATAAGAATGAATCGCGCATGCGTCAAGGCGCGGTCACATAGAAATGACGTAGCGGTCGCTGGAACAATGGAACGCACAGATGCGTTCCACACCAGAAAGATAAGACGCGCATGCGCCAAAGTGGAAATCACGTGACACGTGTTAGCAGACTAAGGTCTTATCCCAATAGCATAATGGTGGTTGGGGAGGAAAAAAGAGGACGCACGGACATAATAACAAGATGCCAAGACATAGGTCCCTCGGTCATGACATAATAGTCACTTAAAAAGTGGAGCGCTAGTGCGCTACAAAATCCTCAACATGTTATAGACCATACGTACACAGTAACGCACATAATAAATACAAACTCAAGTCACATGTAATTTTTTGGCTAGAATGATGTATAAATTAAGGCTCAAGGAGAACAAGGTACAGACATAGTTGATACAAAAAAGTACCATAACAGCAAAAGACTAACACAAAAAGATGACACGAGACAGAACATAAAAAATGAAAAGAGAAAAAAATAATAAAATATAACACATCATAAATAATAATGAATAATAAATTAATGTATAAATATACCCGGCATACATATAAGTTTTCATAATAACCAGAACAAAAACAAGAAAAAGGTGACTAAATAAAACTAGTGAAGGTCAATTGTTCGTTGAGACCAAGGGGGCTCATGGATCTCAATAAATAGATCCACCTTGTCTCACGTTGTAGAATCCTCTTGTCCCAATCGCCCAACCTCACTGAGGGGGGGATCACCTCAATAGCCCTAAACAGAAGACAGTTAGGGTCCCCACCATGGTCATGATCAATGTGTCTCGCAATAGGTGTGTCCCTACCATGTCTGATGTCGCCAAGGTGTTCACCAATGCGAACCCGCAGTTCTCGTTTGGTCTTGCCCACATAGTCTTTAGGGCACGAGCATGTGCAGAGATAAACAACCCCCACAGTCCTGCAATTAGCAAACTGTCTCATGGTGAACGTCCTCTTAGTAACAGAACTACTAAAAGTGTTTGAAACCGCCACATGTTTGCAGAATGAGCAATGTCCGCATCTAAATGTGCCCAGAAACCTATTATCCAGCCAAGTCCCCTGTTTCCTAGGGGGAACAAAGTGACTCCGAACTAAATTGTCTCTAATAGATTTACCTCTCCTGTATGTGATTGACGGATGTGGAGAAATAAAATCACCAACATCTGGGTCGGACCTCAGAATCTGCCAATGTCTTTTAAAGATTTCAAACACTTGCTTAGACTGGTCATCAAATGTACCAATGACACGAGTAATGGATGTGGTGTCAGTTTCGGTTACAGATGTCAATAATGATGACCTATTGGAATTCGTAGCAACGTGTAATGCTGAATTTATCACGTCTGCGGGATAACCCCTATCTCTAAAGCGATCTCTCAATTCCACTGACTTATTCCTGAAATCGCCAAGAGACGAGCAGTTCCTCCGCAAGCGGAGGAACTGTCCCTTCGGGATCCCACATTTTAACGGAAAGGGGTGGTGGCTCTCCCATCTCAACAAACTGTTGGTGGCTGTTGGTTTACGGTAGATGGTTGTGCCAAGGGAGCCATCCTTGAGTCTTTTTATAAAAACATCAAGAAAAGTGATACTATCACCCCCACACTCGTAGGTGAAAAGAAGGCCCTCCACAGTGGTATTTAAATACCGTAGAAAATCAGAGAAGGAGGCCGCATCACCCTTCCACAGGACGAGGATGTTGTCAATATATCGGCCCCAGAAAATAATCCTGGGGCCCCACTCCACATCCTCATCCCTAAAGACAAAAGTGTCCTCCCACCAGCCCAGGAGCAGATTAGCATATGTGGGGGCACAGGGGCTCCCCATTGCTGTGCCCCTGAGCTGGTGGTACCACTTCCCGTTAAAGAGGAAGTAATTCCGTTGTAATATAAATTCAAGGAGTTCAAGCAAAAAAGCATTATGTGGTACCAAATGGACACCTCTACTGCTCAGGAAATATTTGATGGCTCTTAAACCATCCTGATGGCGGATACTGCTATACAGTGCCTCCACATCAATGGAGGCAATGATAGTCCCGGAGTCAATAACCACCCCTTCAAGTTTCATCAGGAGATCACTCGTGTCCCTGATGTACGAGGGTAATGCTGTAACAAAGGATCTCAATAATTTATCCAAATAGATGCTTGAATTCTGTGAAAGAGCATCCACCCCCGATACAATAGGGCGCCCTTTTAAAGGACTAATGCCCTTATGCACTTTCGGCAAGGCATAGAAGGTCGCTACTGACGGGAACCTTGGTGAGAGAAAGTTGAACTCATTTTTGGAGATGAGTTTGGATTCAAAGGCACGTGTGAGTATCCCATTCAATTCACTGGTGTACCCCACAGTAGGGTCTCCCCTTAAGATTTCATATGACGATCTGTCTGACAGAATAAAGGTACACATATCCACATATTGTGACTGATCCAGAATCACGATGTTCCCGCCTTTATCCGAAGGCTTAATGATAATTGAGGTATTATTTTTAAGATCATTTAATGCTTTCCTCTCAGCTAATGTTAAGTTCGGATGGGTGGCGTCCAGACTCGGAACAATTTTATTGATCTCATCAGTGACTAATTTTTGAAATATCTCAATAGAGCCAAAGTCACTGGATGGTGGCATTCGTTTGCTAGTTGGTCTCAAGTCCGAGAATGGGCCCTCTCCAGGAGTCCTATATTCCTCTTCACTTAATGCAGTAAGTGTATCTAGGTCAGCTAGATCGTCTACTGAGATACCCAATTGTTGGCATCTCTGTACATCATTCTTATGAAAGAACCCTCTCCACTTCAATTTTCTCGTGATTAGATTCAAATCCTTGATCCAAATAAATGGATCAAATCTCATAGTCGGGACAAACGTGAGACCTTTGTTTAACACCTGATTTTCAATGTCAGTCAGATGATGGGATGACAAATTGATAATCTGATTATCATCCCTTACAGCAGGAGAGATCATTTCTGCTGATTGTTGGACCCCTGGGTCCGTAGATGGTACATAATCCCTCCCCGATCCTCTAAAAAAGAGGACGAAGAAGAGGCAGAGGATTGATATCCCCTTTCTGATCCCTGGGTCTGCCATCTGCGACCCCCTTTCCTGCTTCGATTTTTAGGTCTCATAAACTGTCTACCTGGTAGACCCCTTGACGCTGAGTCGATATCGGAAGAATCAATATCTGATGATGACACCTCAGTGGATGGTACTGGAGTACGTTGTAATGCAGGATAAGCCCTTTTATCTCTAAATTCAGAGCAGTCCTTAACAAAGCGTTTATGCTTTCTGTCTTTAATCTCCAAGTGAAATTTTTCCACTGAGTTCTTCAGTGACTCCTACTTTTTAGCAAATTCCGGGTCACTCTTATATTTTAAGATAGACTCAATCTGATCTTTTAGCTTAGCAGAAGAGGTTTCTAGTGTCTTTTTTTCTTCGTCTAATAATATTAGCATAAATCTCAGAGAGGATGAGATAGATTCCTCCTCCCACTATACCAATAGTGCTGGAGACACAGATCTAGGGGCTGGTTGGAGATGTATCCTAAGTCCACGCGGTACAATACGATGTTTTATATAATTATCAAGGGACTGTACCTCCCACCAGGATTTAATGTTATTTTTATACACTGCAAGTAAATCCGAAAAAAGATTTCTCAGGGTCGGGACAGATGATGAACCACCAGTGCCCTCAACATCAGAAAAGACCTCCATAGCATCATCAAGCCACCTAGTATTATCAAATGGTCCTGACAGAAAACTAGCCATAACAAAACTCAGAGAAAAAACCACCAAAAAAATATATACTCTAGAACCCTTTGAAGCTCAAAAAACCAAAGAAAAACAGGATTCATAAAAAATAACCTTTATTAACCCCTTTACCCCCAAGGGTGGTTTGCACGTTAATGACCGGGCCAATTTTTACAATTCTGACCACTGTCCCTTTATGAGGTTATAACTCTGGAACGCTTCAATGGATCCTGGTGATTCTGACATTGTTTTCTCGTGACATATTGTACTTCATGACAATGGTAAAAATTATTTGATAGTACCTGCGTTTATTTGTGAAAAAAACGGAAATTTGGCGAAAATTATGAAAATTTCGCAATTTTCCAACTTTGAATTTTTATGCAATTAAATCACAGAGATATGTCACACAAAATACTTAATAAATAACATTTCCCACATGTCTACTTTACATCAGCACAATTTTGGAAACAAATTTTTTTTTTGTTAGGGAGTTATAAGGGTTAAAAGTTGACCAGCAATTTCTCATTTCTACAACACCATTTTATTTTAGGGACCACATCTCATTTGAAGTCATTTTGAGGGGTCTATATGATAGAAAATACCCAAGTGTGACACCATTCTAAAAACTACACCCCTCAAGGTGCTCAAAACCATATTCAAGAAGTTTATTAACCCTTCTGGTGCTTCACAGGAATTTTTTGAATGTTTAAATAAAAATGAACATTTAACTTTTTTTCACAAAAAATTTAATTCAGCTCCAATTTGTTTTATTTTACCAAGGGTAACAGGAGAAAATGGACCCCAAACATTGTTGTACAATTTGTCCTGAGTATGCCAATACCCCACATGTGGGGGTAAACCACTGTTTGGGCGCATGGCAGAGCTTGGATGCGAAGGAGTGCCATTTGACTTTCAATGCAAAATTGACTGGAATTGAGATGGGACGCCATGTTTCGTTTGGAGAGCCCCTGATGTGGCTAAACATTGAAACCCCCCACAAGTGACACCATTTTGGAAAGTAGACCCCCTAAGGAACTTATCTAGAGGTGTGGTGAGCACTTTGACCCAACAAGTGCTTCACAGAAGTTTATAATGTAGAACCGTAAAAATAAAAAATCATATTTTTTCACAAAAATTATCTTTTCGCCCCCAATTTTTTATTTTCCCAAGGGTAAGAGAAGAAATTGGACCCCAAAAGTTGTTGTACAATTTGTCCTGAGTACGCTGATAGCCCATATGTGGGGGTAAACCACTGTTTGGGCGGATGGGAGAGCTCGGAAGGGAAGGAGCGCCGTTTGACTTTTCAATGCAAAATTGACAGGAATTGAGATGGGACCTCATGTTGCGTTTGAAGAGCCACTGATGTGCCTAAACATTGAAACCCCCCACAAGTGACACCATTTTGGAAAGTAGACCCCCTAAGGAACTTATCTAGAGGTGTGGTGAGCACTTTGACCCACCAAGTGCTTCACAGAAGTTTATAATGTAGAACCGTAAAAATAAAAAATCATATTTTTTCACAAAAATTATCTTTTTGCCCCCAATTTTTTATTTTCCCAAGGGTAAGAGAAGAAATTGGACCCCAAAAGTTGTTGTACAATTTGTCCTGAGTACGCTGATACCGCATATGTGGGGGTAAACCACTGTTTGGGTGGATGGGAGAGCTCGGAAGGGAAGGAGCGCCGTTTGACTTTTCAAAGCAAAATTGACAGGAATTGAGATGGGACGCCATGTTGCGTTTGAAGAGCCACTGATGTGCCTAAACATTGAAACCCCCCACAAATGACACCATTTTGGAAAGTAGACCCCCTAAGGAACTTATCTAGAGGTGTGGTGAGCACTTTGACCCACCAAGTGCTTCACAGAAGTTTATAATGCAGAGCCGTAAAAATAAAACAAAATTTTTTTTCCCACAAAAATTATTTTTTTAGCCCCCAGTTTTGTATTTTCCTGAGGGTAACAGGAGAAATTGGACCCCAAAATTTGTTGCCCAATTTGTCCTGAGTGCGATGATACACCATATGTGGGGGGAACCACTGTTTGGGCACATGGGAGGGCTCAGAAGGGAAGGAGTGCCATTTGAATGCAGACTTAGATGGAATGGTCTGCAGGTGTCACATTGCGTTTGCAGAGCCCCTAATGTACCTAAACAGTAGAAACCCCCCACAAGTGACACCATTTTGGAAAGTAGACCCCCTTAGGAACTTATCTAGATGTGTGCTGAGCGCTTTGACCCACCAAGGGCTTCACAGACGTTTATAATGGAGAGCCGTAAAAATAAAAAAAAAATCTTTCCCCCCAAAATTATTTTTTAGCCCCCAGTTTTGTATTTTCCCGAGGGTAAGAGGAGAAATTCGACCCCAAAAGTTGTTGTCCAATTTGTCCTGAGTACGCTGATACCCCGTATGTTGGGGGAAACCACCGTTTGAGCGCATGGCAGAGCTCGGAAGGGAAGGAGCGCCATTTGGAATGCAGACTTAGATGGAATGGTCTGCAGACGTCACATTGCGTTTGCAGAACCCCTAATGTACCTAAACAGTAGAAACCCCCCACAAGTGACCCCATATTGGAAACTAGACCCCCCAGGGAACTAATCTAGATGTGTTGTGAGAACTTTGAACCCCCAAATGTTTCACTACAGTTTATAACGCAGAGCCGTGAAAATAAAAAATCTTTTTTTTTCCCACAAAAAATATGTTTTAGCCCCGAGTTTTGTATTTTCCCAAGGGTAACAGGAGAAATTGGACCCCAAAAGTTGTTGTCCTATTTGTCCTGAGTACGCTGATACCCCATATGTTGGGGTAAACCCCTGTTTGGGCACACGGGAGAGCTCGGAAGGGAAGAAGCACTGTTTTACTTTTTCAACGCAGAATTGGCTGGAATTGAGATCGGACGCCATGTCGCGTTTGGAGAGCCCCTGATGTGCCTAAACAGTGGAAACCCCCCAATTATAACTGAAACCCTAATCCAAACACATCCCTAACCCTAATCCCAACAGTAACCCTAACCACACCTCTAACCCTGACACACCCCTAACCCTAATCCCAACCCTATTCCCAACCGTAAATGTAATCTAAACCCTAACTGTAACTTTAGCCCCAACCCAAACTGTAGCCCTAGCCCTAACCCTAATCCTAACCCTAGCCCTAACCCTAGCCCTAACCCTAACCCTAGCCCTAACCCTAGCCCTAACCCTAACCCTAGCCCTAACCCTAACCCTAGCCCTAACCCTAACCCTAACCCTAGCCCTAAACCTAACCCTAGCCCTAACCCTAGCCCTAACCCTAGCCCTAACTCTAACCCTAGCCCTAATGGGAAAATGGAAATAAATACATTTTTTAAATTTTTCCCTAACTAAGGGGTTTGATTTACTTTTATAGCGGGTTTTTTAGCGGATTTTTATGATTGGCAGCCGTCACACACTGAAAGACGCTTTTTATTGCAAAAAATATTTTTTGCGTTACCACATTTTGAGAGCTATAATTTTTCTATATTTTGGTCCACAGAGTCATGTGAGGTCTTGTTTTTTGCGGGACGAGTTGATGTTTTTATTGGTAACATTTTCGGGCACGTGACATTTTTTGATCGCTTTTTATTCCGATTTTTGTGAGGCAGAATGACCAAAAACCAGCTATTCATGAATTTCTTTTGGGGGAGGCGTTTATACCGTTCCGCGTTTGGTAAAATTGATGAAGCAGTTTTATTCTTCGGGTCAGTACGATTACAGCGATACCTCATTTATATCATTTTTTTATGTTTTGGCGCTTTTATACGATAAAAACTATTTTATAGAAAAAATAATTATTTTTGCATCACTTTATTCTCAGGACTATAACTTTTTTATTTTTTTGCTGATGATGCTGTATGGCGGCTCGTTTTTTGCGGGACAAGATGGCGTTTTCAGCGGTACCATGGTTAGTTATATCTGTCTTTTTGATCGCGTGTTATTCCACTTTTTGTTCGGCGGTATGATAATAAAGCGTTGTTTTTTGCCTCGTTTTTTTTTTTTTTTTCTTACGGTGTTTACTGAAGGGGTTAACTAGTGGGCCAGTTTTATAGGTCGGGCCGTTACGGACGCGGCGATACTAAATATGTGTACTTTTATTGTTTTTTTTTTTTATTTAGATAAAGAAATGTATTTATGGGAATAATATATTTTTTTTTTTTCATTATTTTGGAATATTTTTTTTAATTTTTTTTACACATTTGAAATTTTTTTTTTTTACTTTTTTACTTTGTCCCAGGGGGGGACATCACAGATCAGTGATCTAACAGTTTGCACAGCACTCTGTCAGATCACTGATCTGACATGCAGCGCTGCAGCCTTCACAGTGCCTGCTCTGAGCAGGCTCTGTGAAGCCACCTCCCTCCCTGCAGGACCCGGATCCGCGGCCATCTTGGATCCGGGGCTGGAGGGAGCAGGGAGGGAGGTGAGACCCTCGCAGCAACGCGATCACGCCCACCCCACATGGACGCAATAGTACGTCTAATGGCAGAAAGGGGTTAATATATACTACTAAAAAACTCTAATCATTAAAACACAATAGCAGAAATGTGCCTATATGATCCTAGAACGACACTACGCTTCATCCTACCTGGCAGCGGGGGTTGGCACCCTAAATTACGCTTGGCGCCCCCACTCCACGACGGCTCGCCCTCAGAATCCCTAGAGATCCCTACGATACAGGAAACCTGGAGCGACCTAATAAATGCCTAACGGACAAACCCTACCTGACAGTGGAGGTTGGCACCCTACTTTGAAACGGTTGGCGCCCCCACTCAGCGTCGACTAACCCTAGGATCCCTCAAAAATCCCTACAATGGAGATAAAGTTCAGAAAAAATGTCCCAATACACCCTGATAACCACGAAGAAAAATAAAGAATGAAAAATGTGAAACAAAAACATAAGAAAAAGAAAAATACCCCAACAACATAATGTGATGTAATAAAGAGATCAGTATATCACAGATTGGGCTTCAATCTACAAAATCGGATATGCCCAGCTGATAAAGGGTATATCAGGATGTAGTAAATAAATCTCACATCATCAAAATAAGAAAAGATGATAACAAATATCCAATAGGGGGACACATTTATATTTTAAAATAAATCAGTACATGATTATGTTACCGAGACACGATCGTCTGTAACCGAGCAGGCAATATACAAATGTTTAAACAGATTGCCCAGAAAGCCCCCTTATATGGACAAAAAAATAGGCTATTACATCAATCTCCAATCATACAAGTACAAACGGCAATAATAAAGTGCAAAGTGCCAAAATGATAAAGGGCATAGGACCGATAATTATAGCAGCGTTATCGTCACAAAAAGCCCCGTACTGACTCAGACTTAACCCTTAATAATAAAGGGTACAGAAACAATAGTCACAGCAGCATGGTAATTCAATGATTAGCACAGTAAGATCAAAGATACTCATCTGTGAGCTGCGGCACGAGATCCCGAAATCCGGGTAACGCCGTAGGAGATGATGATAAGGAGATGACAAAAGCAGCACTCGATCAAAATCTTATCCCCAAAACAATGCCCGACGCGTTTCCCCCCCCATTGTTGCAAGGGGGTTCATCAGGGGTCAGCAGCACGTGTAATCCAAGCTGTGATAAGGCTCACCCAAAGCCCATTTAAAAAACCCGGCTTACCGGAAATGAAAGCAGCGTGTCAGACGCGCCTACTAGCCGTAGTCACATAGCGATGACGTGACAGTCGCTAGAGACTTGGAACGCAATAATGCGCTCCATACCATAAGAATGAATCGCGCATGCGTCAAGGCGCGGTCACATAGAAATGACGTAGCGGTCGCTGGAACATAGCGGTCTGCTATTGTGTTTTAATGATTAGAGTTTTTTAGTAGTATATATTAATAAAGGTTATTTTTTATGAATCCTATCCTCGTTTGGCCCATGCAAAATGTTCTTCAAAATCAGGACCTTTGTATCATCTGGTCACGCACCCTACATTCACTTAACACCCCTCTGTGTCTGTACATTGTATATATCCTGGTTGGTGACTGGTTCGTCAACACCCTATTTAGTATATTGATGGCTGGACCGTACAATATACCGTATATACTCCAGTATAAGCTCAGTTTTTCAGCACTTTTTTTTTTTTGCTGGGGGCAATGCATACCGGGATGGGGATGAGGGGACAATGCATACCAGGCTTATACATGAATCAATACGTTTTCGCAGTGGTAAAATTGGGTGTTTCAGCTTATACTCGAGTATATACGGTAAGCACTTTTTCCATTCACCTTTGGTGTCTCCCCTATTTCCTCATAGAGTGTAGCTTGCAAGAAGGCTCCTCACTCCGTTTGGTATCTGTTGATTTTCTGTGTTTTTCTGTAAATGTCTTCATTCTCTGTACACGTCGCCTCTAAAATGTAAAGTGCTATGGAATATGTTGGCGCTATAGAAATAAAAATTATTATTATAGCAGCTCGTCTCCAACCACTAGTTCAGAGAGAACCAAAAATTGGAGACAGAGCCTGCGAATGGGAAAATTGGGGAAAAATGCAGGATACAAGTCATGCAGTGGCCACTGCCAGAGATGATGTTATTCCTCATTTTAGAGGGTTATATAAAAAAAAAAAAGTGTGTGGCGACCAATTTGGAAAAACAAAGGTTTTAGGGGAGCTCTAATTACAATATTGAAATATATGAATGCACAGTTGAGGTCTTTCTAATGATATATTCATAACTAGGCCTGCAACGACAACGACAGGGGGCAATGTCTACAGCTAGAGAAAAGAAGGTTTAATCATCTCACATGGGGATTCTTTACTGTAAGAGCAGTGAGATTATGGAACTTTCTGCCACAGGGTGTTATGATGGTTGATTCCCTGCAAAAGTTCAAGGTGGGCCTGGATTCCTTTTTTCAAAAATATATGATGGTACGTTGGGCCAAGAAACTAGTCTGATATCCAAATTCGGGGCCAAGAGGGAACCTTTTCTCTTCATATGGGGCAAGTAACATCTGCCTCATGGGTTTTTTTCTTTCCTCGGAATCAATTTTTTTAGGTTTAGGTTAAACTTGACGGACTGGTGTCTTCCTTCAAAATTAAAACTCTGAAATTTAATTTAAAAAAAAATAAATCTGAGTTTCCAACTTGGATTTTTTAATTTTTTTTCCTGGACAGCTTATTAAATAAAAACAAGGACAGTCAACTTATTTTACAGATATATTGGAAAATCATAATAAATCATTTCACATGTATAGAGCCCATAATTTAGATACGAAAACATTCGCCGAATTCATTGTGAACGGCAACATTAGGCTAATTTTTGTTAGGAGATTTGTGACCGTGCTTTTGGCACAGTTCTTCCTACTGACAAATTAGCAGCATTGGTAATCCATTGAAGAACTTGAAATTCCTCTGGGCCCGGCCTGTTGTTATTAGGTCTCATTTGTGAAGCAAATTATTCTCATGTAAATTACGTCAGGAAGCAGAATATGACAGATTTACACTCCTAAATGAAATATATAGGGCTGAAATGTTCTTATTTTTCATGCTCTTGTTGTATAACCGGTTGTGGGAGGCAATTAAGGGGTTCTTAAAAAGTTGTAAATAGTCATTTTAAAGTCATCCTTCACCATTTTTTGCGTTCTTGTCCCTGTTGGTCGAGTTCTTATCGGTGCTATAGAGCGGTCTTTGCCCTCTGGCAGCTGTCTTCAGAAGTAGACTTAGATGGCGGGCCATTGTTTGGCCAACCGTATGGGTGGTAGCCGTCTCTTTCATATACAAGAGCGCTCGTTCCCCCAAGTGTTCTCTATGAAAGCGGTCAAAAGCATCATATCCCCGGGAGAACAAAATGATAGGCAGTCTGAAATTGGGCATGACGGACCCTTAAGTCCCCCGACAATCAATTGTGTGAGGTTCCCCTACACATTAGAGTGTCGGCTGATCCTGTGGATATCGGTGGGTTCAGACGACGTTGGTCCAGTGTTTATAGAGCGTTTTGGCTACACTGCTGTGCTACGGCAGATCCTCTGCTCCTTCCGGTGAACAGTGGCTCACACTACAGAGGGGTAAAGGGGACCGAGCACGATTGTCCACCAGCACCCAGCTGATTTGGTGGATATACACATTTCCATTCTTTCTGTACGCCATGTGGCACTATACTATCTAAGAGCTCATTCAGACGTCTTTTTGCGCACGAGCTTTGGTTTTCGCCGATAGCACTCGTACCTACAGTAGTGAATGAGGCCGTTCATATGTCTGAGAAAAATCAAGTCGACATGTCCGAGTGTCAGATCAATACAAACAATGCAAGTCTATGGGTCCGTGAAAAGAACGGACAGCACTCAAATGCCCTCCGAGAACGGTTGTCTTTTCGCATTACATAGGAGAAAGTGGAGAGACTTTGTTTTTCACATGAGAAAAACATGATGAAAATCTGCCCAAACTAGGATGATAATGATAAAAACACTGATGAAACCGTCAGTCTCGTAGGTGAAAAAAAAAATGACGTGTGTACGAGCCCTAAACTCAACACTGGATAATGTAACTGTACATATAGTTCACTTGTAGGCTCTGTACAAGAAATGTGATAGTCAATGGGGACACGACCATAAATAAACAAATCCAGACTTTTTACAAACATGTCAATGTTTATTGAATTTCATAGTAAAATAAATTATTCATTCAATAGAAACATAACTGTAAAACGGTATATAAAAGTGAGGTCACAAATGAACTCAGTACTGTCTATAAACACACAGACATTATCTATTTATCTACAGTCATGGCCGAAAAAGTTGGCACCCTTGAAATTTTGTCTTTTGAGGTTTTGTGTGAAATGATGTTCAATTTGCCTTTTTTTCTGTTGCTTCAATACACAAAGGAAATCAATCTATCTATCTATCTATCTATCTATCTATCTATCTATCTATCTATCTATCTATCTATCTATCTATCTATCTATCTATCTATCTATCACCTTAAGGCTATGTGCACACGTATTCTAGGACCACTGTGGATTTTTCTGCAGTGGATTTGATAAATCCGCAGTGGACAAAATCCGCATCGTGTGCACATAGCCTTAGAAACAAAATACCGTAACATATAAAACACCAATATCCCAAGAAGTAATTCCCTTTAACGCAAGAATGTTGCAATGATGAACAGCTGTAGGATCGCTTCCAGACCATAAAAAACCAATAGGATTGTGTTGATAGCTACATCTGCTTCCAGGATATATGTCTGCCATATAAGAAAAAATACAGACAGAATGATATTGCCAGCAGCGAAGAACAGGCTGTATAATAACGGACGGAATTCTTCGCACAAGTTTCCCATTGTTCCTGTAATAAAACCTATCATCAGTTTCCAGTGATTTTGTGCTATAAATCCATAGATTTCTTATTCCCACAAGAAACTGATTATTAGGCCGGAGTCACACTACCGTATAATACGGACGAGTGCTATGCGATAAAACATTGCGTAGCACTCGGACCAATGTTAATCTATGGGGCAGCTCCTATTATTCGTTGTGTTCTCGGCAGTATTATGCGTGCGAGAGAAATCACAGCATGCTGCGAATTGCACCGTATATCGGCCAAGAATCGCCAATGAAAGTCTATGGGTGCGAGAAAAACTCGCACACCACATCACCCTCAGTGCGACCTGTGAGAAATACGCAGCGGTGTCCTATAGAAAAGCCGGCAATTCAGTGCGGTGTAATGTAAAATCACACTGACAGGTTAGAATAGATAAAATAAATGTCTACACATAGTATAGGTAGATATACAGTGCCTTTCGAAAGTATTCAGCCCCCTGGAACTTTTCAGCCTTTTCCCACATATCATACTTCAAACATAAAGATACCAAATGTAAATTTTTGGTGAAGAATCAACAACAAGTGGAACACAATTGTGAAGTAGAACAAAATTTATTGATTACTAGCTGAAGAGCCCGGCGTTGCCTGGGCATAGTAAATATCTGTGGTTAGTTATAGCACCTCACTTCTCTTATTTTCCCATCACGCCTCTCATTTTCTCCCTCACTACTCCTATTTTCCCCCTTAGTCCTCTCATTCCCCCCTAACACTTGTCATTTCGACCTCACATCTGTCATTTTCCGATCACTCCACTATTTTCCCTCTCTCATTTTGCACTCACACCTTTTCATTTTCACCTCACACCCCTCATTTTCACCTCAGTATATACATGTTTGTCATCTCCCATATATATAGTATACACCTGTATGTCATCTCCTGTATATAGTATATACCTGTATGTCATCTCCCCTGTAAATAGTATATACCTGCTGTATGTCATCTCCTCCTGTATATTGTATATACCTATGTGTCATCTCCTCCTGTATATAGTATATACCTGTATGTCATCTCTTCTGTATATACTATATACCTGTATGTCATCTCCTCCTATATATAGTATATACCTGTATGTCATCTCCTGTATATACCTGTATGTCATCTCTCCTGTATATAGTATATACCTGCTGTATGTCATCTCCTCCTCTATATAGCTATGTGTCATCTCCTCTTTTATATAGTATACACCTGTATGTCATCTCCTCCTGTATATAGTATATACGTGTGTGTCATCTGCTCCTGTATATAGTATATACGGGTGTCATCTCCTCCTGTATATAGTATGTACCTGTATGTCATCTCTTCCTGTATATAGTATTTACGTGTGTCATCTCCTCCTGTATATAGAATATACCTGTGTGTCATCTCCCCCTGTATATAGTATATACATGTGTCATCTCCCCTGTATATAGTATATACCTGTGTCATCCCCTCCTGTATATAGTATATACCTGTGTGTCATCTCCTCCAGTATATAGTATATATCTGTGTGTCATCTCCCCTGTATATAGTATGTACCTGTATGTCATCTCCTCCTGTATATAGTATGTACCTGTATGTCATCTCCTCCTGTATATAGTATATACCTGTGTGTCATCTCCTCCTGTATATAGAATATACCTGTGTCATCTCCCCTGTATATAGTATATACCTGTGTGTCATCTCCCCTGTATATAGAATATACCTGTGTCATCTCCTCCTGTATATAGTATATACCAGTGTGTCATCTCCTCCTGTATATAGTATATACCTGTGTCATCTCCCCTGTATATAGTACATATGTGTGTGTCATCTCCTCCTGTATATAGTATATACCTGTATGTCATCTCCTCCTGTATATAGTATATACCTGTGTCATCACCCCTGTATATAGTATATATGTGTGTGTCAACTCCCCTGTATATAGTATATACCTGTGTGTCATCTCCTCCTGTATTAGACGTCGTTCACATGTTATTTGCTCAGTATTTTTACATCAGTATTTGTAAGGTAAATCGGCAGCCTGATAAATCCCCAGCCAACAGGAAGCCCTCCCCCGTGGCAGTATATATTAGCTCACACATACACGTAATAGACAGGTCATGTGACTGACAGCTGCCGTATTTCCTATATGGTACAGTTATTGCTCTTGCAGTTTGTCTGCTTTTTAATCAGATTTTAATTTTTGAAGGATAATACCAGACTTGTGAGTTTCATGTATCAAGTTGTGTGTGTTGAGTTGCGTGTGGCGACATGCATGTAGCGACTTTTGTGAGATGAGTTTTGTGTGGCGACATGTGTGTAGCAACTTTTTGTGTCGAGTTGCATGTGACAGGTTAGTGTAGCAAGTTGTGTGCAGCAAGTTTTGCGCATGGCAAGTTTTGCGTGTGGCGAGTTTTATGTGTGGTGCATTTTGAGTATGTGCAAGTTTTGTGTGAGGCAACTTTTGCATGTGTTGCAACTTTTGTGCATGTGGCAATTTTTCCGCGTGTGCAAGTTTTGCGTGTGGCAAGTTTTCCATGAGGTGAGTTTTGCACGTGTGGCGAGTTTTGCGTGAGCCTAGTTTTGCATGTGGCGAGTTTTGCGTGTGGCGCGTTTTGAGCAGCGACTTTTGTGTTTCGACTTTTATGTGGCGAGGTTGACGTATGTGTGGTGAAATGTGTGCTGAGGGTGATATGTGTTCAAGTACGTGGTAGTGTGTGGCGAATTTTGTGTGTTCATATCCCCGTGTGTGGTGAGTATCCCATGTCGGGGCCCCACCTTAGCAACTTTATGGTATATACTCTTTGGCGCCATCGCTCTCACTCTTTAAGTCCCCCTTGTTCACATCTGGCAGCTGTCAATTTGCCTCCAACACTTCTCCTTTCACTTTTTCCCCATTATGTAGATAGGGGCAAAATTGTTTGGTGAATTGGAACGCGCGGGGTTAAAATTTCGCCTCACAACATAGCCTATGACGCTCTCAGGGTCCAGACGTGTGACTGTGCAAAACTTTGTGGCTGTAGCTGCGGCGGTGCAGATGCCAATCCCAGACATACACACACACATACACACATTCAGCTTTATATATTAGATTTTACATTTTTGTGGAAATTCAAAAACTGAAAAGTGGGGAGTGCAATATTATTCGGCCCCTTTACTTTCAGTGCAGCAAACTCACTCCAGAAGTTCATTGTGGATCTCTGAATGATCCAGTGTTGTCCTAAATGCCTAATGATGATAAATATAATCCACCTGTGTGTAATCAAGCCTCCGTATAATTGCACCTGCTCTGTGATAGTCTCAGGGTTCTGTTTGAAGCACAGAGAGCATCATAAAGACCAAGGAACACAACAGGCAGGTCCGTGATACTGTTGTGGAGAAGTTTAAAGCCGGATTTGGATACAAAATGATTTCCAAAACTTTAAACATCCCAAGGAGCGCTGTGCAAGCGATCATATTGAAATGGAAGGAGCATCATACCACTGCAAATCTACCAAGACCCGGCCGTCCCTCTAAACTTTCATCTCAAACAAGGAGAAGACTGATCAGAGATGCAGCCAAGAGGCCCATGATCACTCTGGATGAACTGCAGAGATCTACAGCTGAGGTGGGACAGTCTGTCCATAGGACAACAATCAGTCGTACACTGCACAAATCTGGCCTTTCTGGAAGAGTGGCAAGAAGAAAGCCATTTCTCAAAGATATCCATAAAAAGTGTCATTTAAAGTTTGCAACAAGCCACCTGGGAGACACACCAAACATGTGGAAGAAGGTGCTCTGGTCAGATGAAACCAAAATCGAACTTTTTGGCAACAATGCCAAATGATATGTTTGGCATAAAGGCAACACAGTTCATCACCCTGAACACACCATCCCCACTGTCAAACATGGTGGCAGCGGCATCATGGTTTAGGCCTGCTGTTCTTCAGCAGGGACAGGGAAGATGGTTAAAATTTATGAGAAGATGGATGGAGCCAAATACAGGACCATTCTTGAAGAAAACCTGTTGGAGTCTGCAAAAACCTGAGACTGGGACGGGGATTTGTCTTCCAACAAGACAATGATCCCAAACATAAAGCAAAATCTACAATGGAATGGTTCACAAATAAACGTATCCAGGTGTTAGAATGGCCAAGTCAAAGTCCATACCTCAATCCTATCGAGAATCTGTGGCAAGAGCTGAAAACTGCTGTTCACAAACGATCTCCATCAAACCTCACTGAGCTCGAGCTGTTTGCCAAAGAAGAATGGTGTAACAACTCTGCTGGCATCACAGCATGGCCTCACATCTCTCACACAATCTTACCCACTGCTCCAGGCCATGATGTGGTTTCTGTTTAATGCCAGCTCCATGTTCTGTGTCTTTGCTTTCTGCATGCCTCATGGCTGTGTGTATAGGGGGCCGGCGCCTGAACTCTCTGGTTCTTATAGGAATCAGGTGCACCTGTCCAATCAGTTCCTGACCAATTATCAAGAGGCCTCCTGTATATAGTGCAGCTCCACCCTGTGGTCTGGGCCTGTGCAATGTGTTTGCTCAGTTAGTGTTTTGCTTCTGAGTTTGCCAGGTCTTGCTCTGTGTTGCTCCCTCTCTGGAGGCTTTTCTCTGTGCATTTGCCTTGATCTTAGTCCGCCCTCCAGGAGGCAGAATATCCTGGTCCCTGTGTCTTTGTGTCTTGTTCCATTGCCTTGTCTGTACTTAGTCTTATCTCGGTCTCCTTGTGTGTGGCTTCCTTCCCTGCTGTGTCTTTCCTTGTGTTCTCAGTCTGTTTACACTCCGCACTCTTGCGGCTCTGCCTGCTCTGCATCTTGGTGGCTTTACCGCTGCTCCGCACTTCTGCGGTTCTGCTCCGTCTTGCTCTGCTCCCGTTGCTGCAGAAACCTCTTGCTGCAGTTCCTCTCTGCAATCCTTGCGGTTCCACTTTGCTTAGCTTCTGCAGTATCTCTTGCTGCAGCTTCTCTCCACATTCTTTGTGGCTCTGCTCAGCTTTTGTCGCTACGCTACCGCTTGCTGCTTTTCCATTCCTATCTGCAGTCTTTCACTCCTCTCCTGTGTGAACAGGTCCCTACCTGTTCCTCCAAACTATATATCCCTACCTGTTCCTTCATCTCACTCACAATTGGACTGCACTCGGGAGTCATCTGAGTGCAGCCTGATTCTAATATCTCATCAGCCAGTCCTGTCTCCTGCCGTCCTAAGTCAGTCCTGTGTCTCCTGCCGTCCTAGCAAACCCTGTGTTCTCTGCCGTGTCTCTGCCAGCCCTGTGTTCCAAACTACATATCTGTACCTGCACGTCCAGTGTGAACAGGCCCTTACCTGTTTCTTCATATACCACATCAACCAGTCCTGTGTTCTCTGCCGTGCCTCCCAATCCTGTGTTCCTGCCAGTCCTGCCGTTCCTGCCCTGCCTTCCAGTCCTGTGTTCCTGCTGTCCTAGCCAGTCCTGTTTCCTGCCGTGTCTCTGCCAGCCCTGTGTTCTCTGCCGTGTCTCTGCCAGTCCTGTCTCAGCCGTGCCAGCCTACTCGTCCGTGTTCCAGCCGTGCTCTTCTGCCAGTCCTGCCTAATGCCCGCACCAATCCTGGTGTTCCAGTCTCCCAAGTGGGATCAGCAGCCACAGCCAGACACCACCCTGGAGTAGCACCTGGCAGCTGCCTGCTGCACAAGCCTGTCCTCACCATCAGAGGCTCCAGTGAAAACCCAGGCAGCTGTTATAGTCACGCCCCTTCCAGGGTAGTCTGGTTTGTGGCACAGTGGGGCCACAAAACCCCCGAGCTCACGCCCCCAGTCAGGGCGTGAGTGTGACAGTTTGCAAAGGCCATGGTCCCCGCTGAGTCCCATGTGCCTTCGCTCTCGGAGCAAGATGAACTCTCTTCTTGCCAGTATTGGCCTCCGAGGAAAATGTTTACCCAGTCTGAAAGCCAGTCCTTCACTGCTCCATCCCCTATTGTCATCTCTAATGAGCTGTTTGATCGACTTCAAGCCTGCGCTCCTAATGACGAATCCAAGCCAGCAGATCCTCCATGCTACTATGGGGACCCAAAGCAATGTCGTGTGTTCCTGGAGCGGTGCTTGCGTTATTTCAAGTGGCATGCCACCCAATTCCCCACTGACTGGTTGAAAGTAGTTTTCTTAATGGCCTACCTTAGAGGAGATGCTTTGATGTGGTGCGACCCCCTTTGGGAAGCAGGGGACCCCATCATCTCGAATCTGCCGGCCTTCCTGGTGGCCTTCTGTAAAGCCTTCGATGAGCCAAGTACTGCATCTCCTGAAAAGTCTTCCCCTTCAAGTTCACAGAGACGGTCCAGACGAAAGAAACCTGTAGGTAAACCGTCACTTCCGTCCATGATCGTCCAAGACTCATCTGTTCCACAACCCGCCAAAACGGCCACCCGAGCAAGATCCAAGAGGTCTAATAAAAGGGGTCTGGCAAATCAGCAGCCTGAATCTGGTGCTGAGATTGAAATACGGTATCCCTGTGGTTGTAAAGAACATTCAGATGGTCTTTGCCCTGTGAAGCCTGTACTCCAAAACCCTGGGCCAGTAGGAGAGGCTGCCCTTGGCGAGAGTACTTCCTCTCCGTCAAAGTTAATGACTGTTTCTCTACCTTCTGGGAGCTTTGGTGTGTTTGAGCTGCCTATCATTCGGAGTCAGTGTATGGTCTCCGTTCTACAGCTCCAGAACCCGGTGTGGGCGGTACCTGATAATGGCCGAGCCCTGCTAAAGAGCAGTCTAGTCCTGCAAGGACAACTACAGCTCCAAGTTGGAGCCTTATACACGAAGAAGTTTGTTTTCCGTATGCTGTCTGTTATGCCCATGGGTCATTCTGAGCCAAGGACTCTACCACCCGCTCTGGTTAAGAGTTCCAGTAAAGTGCTTCGTTTGAACTTACCCAGTCTTGAGAAGTGTCTGGTTCCCATGCATCAAAGACTCTCAGCAGTGTCATCTTCTTCAGCTGGTCTGCTAGTCGTCAAGTCAAGATGTGCTGACGTCACCGAAGATGGGGAAACGGTGACGATGTCTCCACACATCTCCAATGACTATACCAGTAAACAGTTAGTCGTCGAGTCAAGGTGTGCTGATGTCACTGAAGATGGGGAAGCGGTGACGATTTCTCCACATATCTCCCACGACTATTCCTGTAATCCGTTCCTAGGAACATCCCCGCCATTTGGACGATTTCTTCTGGATAACGGGCAGAAGATGGTTCCTATGTGGATACCTTCAGCATCCATGTGGCCGGCTGGTGAAGATTTCAAGACATCTCTGCTACCTGAAAATTTGTCTCTGGATATCGGGCAGAAGATGTATCCTGTTAGTGTTCCTTCGGCTTCTAAGTGGCCGGCTGGTGAAGATATCAAACCAGTAGCATCCAAGTCCCTGCTTCTTGTCTACCCAGAGGAGATGGTCCAGTCCATTGAGGAGGCTAACCCTGTTGGGCACAAAGAGACTTTGTCTTCTGAGATTCCTGGTGACCCGCCTGCCTTATTCTACTCTGAAGATGTCATGTTGGCCTGGACTATGTGTGCTCCTATCCTTCTTCTACAAGTTATTCTGGCGGGCTTGAAGAAGAGGGGCCGTAAAGGGGGGGAGGGGTACTGTAACAACTCTGCTGGCATCACAGCATGGCCTCACATCTCTCACACAATCTTACCCACTGCTCCAGGCCATGATGTGGTTTCTGTTTAATGCCAGCTCCATGTTCTGTGTCTCTGCTCTGTGCATGCTTCATGGCTATGTGTATAGGGGGCCGGCGCCTGAACTCTCTGGTTCTTATGGGAATCAGGTGCACCTGTCCAATCAGTTCCTGACCAATTATCAAGAGGCCTCCTGTATATAGAGCAGCTCCACCCTGTGGTCTGGGCCTGTGCAATGTGTTTGCTCAGTTAGTGTTTTGCTTCTGAGTTTGCCTGGCCTTGCTCTATGTTACTCCCTCTCTGGAGGCTTTTCTCTGTGCATTTGCCTTGATCTTAGTCCGCCCTCCAGGAGGCAGAATATCCTGGTCCCTGTGTCTTTGTCCCTGTGTCTTGTTCCATTGCCTTGTCTGTACTTAGTCTTATCTCGGTCTCCTTGTGTGTGGCTTCCTTCCCTGCTGTGTCTTTCCTTGTGTTCTCTGTTTACACTCCGCACTCTTGCGGCTCTGCCTGCTCTGCATCTTGGTGGCTTTACCGCTGCTCCGCACTTCTGCGGTTCTGCTCCGTCTTGCTCTGCTCCGCTCCCGTTGCTGCAGAAACCTCTTGCTGCAGTTCCTCTCTGCAATCCTTGCGGTTCCACTTTGCTTAGCTTCTGCAGTATCTCTTGCTGCAGCTTCTCTCCACATTCTTTGTGGCTCTGCTCAGCTTTTGTCGCTACGCTACCGCTTGCTGCTTTTCCATTCCTATCTTCAGTCTTTCACTCCTCTCCTGTGTGAACAGGTCCCTACCTGTTCCTCCAAACTATATATCCCTACCTGTTCCTTCATCTCACTCACAATTGGACTGCACTCGGGAGTCATCTGAGTGCAGCCTGATTCTAATATCTCATCAGCCAGTCCTGTCTCCTGCCGTCCTAAGTCAGTCCTGTGTCTCCTGCCGTCCTAGCAAACCCTGTGTTCTCTGCCAGCCCTGTGTTCCAAACTACATATCTGTACCTGCACGTCCAGTGTGAACAGGCCCTTACCTGTTTCTTCATATACCACATCAACCAGTCCTGTGTTCTCTGCCGTGCCTCCCAATCCTGTGTTCCTGCCAGTCCTGCCGTTCCTGCCCTGCCTTCCAGTCCTGTGTTCCTGCTGTCCTAGCCAGTCGTGTTTCCTGCCGTGTCTCTGCCAGCCCTGTGTTCTCTGCCAGCCCTGTGTTCTCTGCCAGTCCTGTCTCAGCCGTGCCAGCCTACTCGTCTGTGTTCCAGCCGTGCTCTTCTGCCAGTCCTGCCTAATGCCCGCACCAATCCTGGTGTTCCAGTCTCCCAAGTGGGATCAGCAGCCACAGCCAGACACCACCCTGGAGTAGCACCTGGCAGCTGCCTGCTGCACAAGCCTGTCCTCACCATCAGAGGCTCCAGTGAAAACCCAGGCAGCTGTTATAGTCACGCCCCTTCCAGGGTAGTCTGGTTTGTGGCACAGTGGGGCCACAAAACCCCCGAGCTCACGCCCACCAGTCAGGGCGTGAGTGTGACAAATGGGCAAGAATTTCAGTCTCTTGATGTACAAAACTGATGGAGACATACCCCAAGCGACTTGCAGCTGTAATCGCAGCAAAAGGTGGCGCAACAAAGTATTAAGTTAAAGGGGCCGAATAATATTGCACGCCCCACTTTTCAGTTTTTGAATTTCCACAAAAATGTAAAATAACCAATACATTTCTTTCTACTTCACAATTGTGTTCCTCTTGCTGTTGATTCTTCACCAAAAAATTACATTTGGTATCTTTATGTTTGAAGCATGATATGTGGGAAAAGGTTGAAAAGTTCCAGGGAGCTGAATACCGTATATATACAGTGGGGCAAAAAAGTATTTAGTCAGTCAGCAATAGTGCAAGTTCCACCACTTAAAAAGATGAGAGGCGTCTGTAATTTACATCATAGGTAGACCTCAACTATGGGAGACAAACTGAGAAAAAAAAAATCCAGAAAATCACATTGTCTGTTTTTTTAACATTTTATTTGCATATTATGGTGGAAAATAAGTATTTGGTCAGAAACAAAATTTCATCTCAATACTTTGTAATATATCCTTTGTTGGCAATGACAGAGGTCAAACGTTTTCTGTAAGTCTTCACAAGGTTGCCACACACTGTTGTTGGTATGTTGGCCCATTCCTCCATGCAGATCTCCTCTAGAGCAGTGATGTTTTTGGCTTTTCGCTTGGCAACACGGACTTTCAACTCCCTCCAAAGGTTTTCTATAGGGTTGAGATCTGGAGACTGGCTAGGCCACTCCAGGACCTTGAAATGCTTCTTACGAAGCCACTCCTTTGTTGCCCTGGCGGTGTGCTTTGGATCATTGTCATGTTGAAAGACCCAGCCACGTTTCATCTTCAATGCCCTTGCTGATGGAAGGAGGTTTGCACTCAAAATCTCACGATACATGGCCCCATTCATTCTTTCATGTACCCGGATCAGTCGTCCTGGCCCCTTTGCAGAGAAACAGCCCCAAAGCATGATGTTTCCACCACCATGCTTTACAGTAGGTATGGTGTTTGATGGATGCAACTCAGTATTCTTTTTCCTCCAAACACGACAAGTTGTGTTTCTACCAAACAGTTCCAGTTTGGTTTCATCAGACCATAGGACATTCTCCCAAAACTCCTCTGGATCATCCAAATGCTCTCTAGCAAACTTCAGACGGGCCCGGACATGTACTGGCTTAAGCAGTGGGACACGTCTGGCACTGCAGGATCTGAGTCCATGGTGGCGTAGTGTGTTACTTATGGTAGGCCTTGTTACATTGGTCCCAGCTCTCTGCAGTTCATTCACTAGGTCCCCCCGCGTGGTTCTGGGATTTTTGCTCACCGTTCTTGTGATCATTCTGACCCCACGGGGTGGGATTTTGCGTGGAGCCCCAGATCGAGGGAGATTATCAGTGGTCTTGTATGTCTTCCATTTT
>NC_091290.1:44054530-44057030 GCF_032444005.1 Ranitomeya imitator | reverse complement strand
GATCACACATATAGCCGGCAGCTTTTGTTTTGGCCAAAAGATTTTTTAAGCCGCCACCAGAACACGGTAGACACTTTTGGCCGGGCCCTACTGTACTGTAACCTACTAAATATTTGTTAAAATATGCAATACAATTTAGGTATATTTTTATTTATTTTTCAATTTTTAAAATGACCTATAATACTACATACAAGGAACAAATACCACAACACTATGACCAGATGACATATTACCACCACAGTGATCGAATAATATAAAATACAAGGAACAAATACCACTACACCATGACCAGACCGCATATTACCACCACATAGTGACTGAATACTACAATACTGATCAGTAATAAAAAAAAACAACCACAATACTATCACCATCAGTGCCATTATACACAGGAGATCTGTAATTAGTAAGCAGTGTCTGTGTACAGGTAATACAGTGATCACCGGTGACATTATACACAGGAGCTCTGTATATAATATATAGGTAATACAGTGATCACTGGTAACATTGTACACAGGACCTCTGTATATAGTATACAGTGTATAGTGTCAGTGTATAGTTAACACTGACTCACCAGTGACGTCTCTAGGTGAAGTCCTTCATCTTTCATCCAGCACAGACCGCCATCATTTCTTCCAGCCAGGACTCGTCTCTGCAGGAAATAACACAGTTATCTCGAGTTCCACTTGCAGAATACATTACTTAATTTTCACAGCCTCTACATTACACCACATAAAGAAGGTGACATAGTATCACTCTGCACAGTAACAGGACCTCCCCCCATTTAAAACAGTATACTCAAAAAATAAAATAAATACATCACTGCAATAATAATATCTCTTAATTAGCCCCTATGGTAATATTCGCCATCCTAGCCCCCGTGTGTCTCATTGCAGGCTCCAGCCATATGTTCTCCCATCCTGCCCTCATGAGTATCCATTCTGCCCCATATGATCTCCCCATCCTGCCCCATCTGTCTCCATCGTATCCATCCTGCCCCATCTGTCTCCAATCCTGCCCCATCTGTCTCCATTCTGCCCCATCTGTTTCCAATCCTGCCCCATCTGTGTCCAGCACTCTGCCCCATCTGTGTCCAGCACTCTGCCCCATCTGTTTCCAATCCTGCCCCATCTGTGTCCAGCACTCTGCCCCATCTGTGTTCAGCACTCTGCCCCATCTGTGTCCAATCCTGCCCCATCTCTGTCCAGCGCTCTGCCCCATCTCTGTCCAGCGCTCTGCCCCATCTCTGTCCAGCGCTCTGCCCCATCTCTGTCCAGCGCTCTGCCCCATCTCTGTCCAGCGCTCTGCCCCATCTCTGTCCAGCGCTCTGCCCCATCTCTGTCCAGCGCTCTGCCCCATCTCTGTCCAGCGCTCTGCCCCATCTCTGTCCAGCGCTCTGCCCCATCTCTGTCCAGCGCTCTGCCCCATCTCTGTCCAGCGCTCTGCCCCATCTCTGTCCAGCGCTCTGCCCCATCTCTGTCCAGCGCTCTGCCCCATCTCTGTCCAGCGCTCTGCCCCATCTCTGTCCAGCGCTCTGCCCCATCTCTGTCCAGCGCTCTGCCCCATCTCTGTCCAGCGCTCTGCCCCATCTCTGTCCAGCGCTCTGCCCCATCTCTGTCCAGCGCTCTGCCCCATCTCTGTCCAGCACTCTGCCCCATCTCTGTCCAGCACTCTGCCCCATCTCTTCCCAGCACTCTGCCCAGCACTCTGCCCCATCTCTGCCCAGCACTCTGCCCCATCTCTTCCCAGCACTCTGCCCAGCACTCTGCCCCATCTCTGTGCAGCACTCTGCCCCATCTCTGTCCAGCACTCTGCCCCATCTCTGTCCAGCACTCTGCCCCATCTCTGTCCAGCACTCTGCCCCATCTCTGTCCAGCACTCTGCCCCATCTCTGTCCAGCACTCTGCCCCATCTCTGTCCAGCACTCTGCCCCATCTCTTCCCAGCACTCTGCCCCATCTCTTCCCAGCACTCTGCCCCATCTCTGTCCAGCACTCTGCCCCATCTCTGTCCAGCACTCTGCCCAGCACTCTGCCCCATCTCTGTCCAGCACTCTGCCCAGCACTCTGCCCCATCTCTTCCCAGCACTCTGCCCAGCACTCTGCCCCATCTCTGTCCAGCACTCTGCCCCATCTCTGTCCAGCACTCTGCCCCATCTCTGTCCAGCACTCTGCCCCATCTCTGTCCAGCACTCTGCCCAGCACTCTGCCCCATCTCTTCCCAGCACTTTGCCCCATTTCTTCCCAGCACTCTGCCCCATCTCTTCCCTGCACTCTGCCCCATCTCTTCCCTGCACTCTGCCCCATCTCTGTCCAGCACTCTGCCCCATCTCTGTCCAGCACTCTGCCCAGCACTCTGCCCCATCTCTTCCCAGCACTCTGCCCCATCTCTGTCCAGCGTTCTTCCTTGGGCCCCCGGATCGCCGCTCTAAAAAAAAAAAAAAAAGAAGTTCTTCTTACCTGCCGCGCTCCTGCGGCGGGCGAAGTCTCCACGCAGCTGCA